>NW_026293170.1:20404-144632 GCF_026419915.1 Harpia harpyja | reverse complement strand
GTTTTATCTATAGAGCCATTAATTTCTGAAGAAGGCTGCACCTTCTGTCGGGAGAAGCCTCCTGGCTGAAATAACCCCCATTTCAGTCTTTGGCTGCTCTTCTTGGGATCTGCTAACTCACTGTGTCGGGTTTTTTTGTGTGGCGGGGTTTTTGTGTGTGTGGCGGGGAGGGTCCGCAGGGCCGGCTCCTGGGAGAAGCTGCTCGAAGCTCCCCCAGCTGGGAGCCGGACCCGCCGCTGGCCCAGGCCGAGCCCCTCCGCGACGGCGGTAGCGCCTGTGGGAGAACAGCTTTCAGAAGGGGAACGCCCAGTGAGTCGGGGGAGTGGGCTGTGAGAGGAACCCCTCTGCGGGTACCGAGGTCAGGGAAGGAGGAGGAGCGGGGGAGGCCGCGGTGAGGCGGCAGGCTGTCCCCCCCAGCCCATGGAGGGGAGCGGGGGAGCGGAGGGCGCCCAAGATGGCCGCGCCTCCGTGGCTGAGGCAGTCTGTGACTGAAGGACTGCGCCCTGTCTGTGGAAGGGACCCGCGCTGGAGCAGTGGGTGAAGGGCTGCCTCCCGCGGGAAGGACCCACGCTGGAGCAGTGGGTGAAGGGCTGCCTCCCGCGGGAAGGACCCACGCTGGAGCAGTGGGTGAAGGGCTGCCTGCCGCGGGAGGGACGGACCCCACGGCGGAGCAGGGGCCGAGCGCGGAGTCCTCCTCCCCCTGAGGAGGAAGGAGCGGCAGAGACCAGGGGTGAGGAACCGACCCCAGCCCCCGTCCCCTGTTCCCCTCGGGGGAGAGAACCGGGAGTGGGGCTGAGGCGGGAAGGCGGGAGGGCTGTGGGGAAGCTGTTCTCAGGTTGGGTTTTGCTTCCTAATATCCTTGTTTGGATTGGATTGGATTGGTAGCAGATGAAACGGATCTTGTTTCTTCCCCAAGTTGAGCCTGTCTTTTGCCCGTGACCGTGAGTGGGGAGTGATCCCTCCCCGTCCTTGTCTCGACCCACGAGCCTGCCTTTACATTTTCTCCTCATGCCACCGCGGGCGGGGGGCCTGAGCGAGCGGCTGCCTGGTGCTTTGTTACCGGTTGGGCTGAAACCACGACAGAGATGGAGGAAGAAAAAGTGAGGTTGGGGAGCAGGAGAGAGGGACAGAGCCAGGGGGGCGGAGGGGGTGGTGGAGACGAAGAAAGAAGGAGGTACAGAGAAAGACAGGGACAGGGAGTGGGACATACAGACCGAGAGAGGAAGAGAAGGACAGGGAACAAGACAGAGGGGCTGAGAAATGAAGAGAGGGTCAGATTCAAAGAAAGAGAACAAGAAGGGGGAAAAAAGAGCAATGGGCTTGTTACCGAAATCGGGAATAAAACTCCTCAACACCAATGTGACGTTAAGAAGTAGGCACCTCCTTTATTCTAGCGCTGGATGCGCGGGGGATAATTCCACCTAGCGTGCATGCCACAGCTTCAGCACAAACAGGTTATATGGAGTAACTAATTGCATATTAATCAGATTAATACACATATGCATAAAAATTATTATAAGTGATTATCATAGTACTGCCTACATCCGATCATGCGCAATGAAGAGTTCCTTTGAGTCGAAGGGCTACTTTTACGACCACGGACCCATTTGAGATTCTGTTGGCTGTCCTTGAAGTCCTTGTTCTTTGATCTTGAAGCTTAGTGCAATTTCAATTACATGTGGTCAGTTTCAACATTGTTCTCATCTAGTGTATAGGAACATCTAGTCCTAAGAGCAAAGAACTGCAAAACTTATGAGTAAGTACCAGTTAATCACTTGACTACACTTTTGTAATTACTTCTATTAGCTAGTTCCCTGGCTACACTTTTGTCTGTTGTTTCAATGATAATGTTAGTTCTTAAACACAAAATTCAATAGAAAATATATGAGTTTTCTATGATTATACCTATCGTGATTCATTGTACCTAACACAATTCCCTATAGTTACAATTTTAACTTGTATGTACAAAACTGATTTTTTTTTTTTTTTTTTTTTGGTATTGTAACAGGCTGGAGAACAGAGATGGAGGAGGAGGAGGAAAAGAGGGCTGAGAAGCAGGATAGAGGAAGAGAGGATAGAAAAAATGGAGAGCCAGCTGGACAGGGAGGTATAGCAGGAAGTGATGGTATAGGCAGTGGGACAGAGAAATAAAGGCAGAAAAGACGGGGCCAGGAAGCTGGACAGGGGGACATCAAGAGGAAAAAAGGGGCAGGGAGCGGGACAGAGGTGGAGAAAGAAGCAGCAGGGACTGAGGGAAAGGGAGAAAAAAGAAAGACAGGAAGAAGGATGGGGGATAGGTAGAGAGGGAAAGACAAGGATGGGGAGCAGGACACATTGTCAGAGAACAACAGGGAGCAGGACAGGGTGATAGAGAGAAAAAAGGGACAGGGAGGCAGGACAAAGTGAAAAACAGGCAAAAATAAGAGGCAGGGAGCAGGACAGCAATAGAGGGGAAAAAAACCTGGGTTGGGCAGCAGAATAGAGAGATGGAAAAGGAAAAAAAGTGCTGGGCTGCAGGACAGAGATGGAGTGAGGAAAACCCGGTGTCAGGGAGCAGGACAGAGTGACAGAGACAGGGAAAAAAACTGAAGAGGGAGCAGGGCAGAGAAACAGAGTGGGGGGAGATATGGAGAAGGACGGAGAAACAGAGAGAGAATGAGAGGGATGGGGAACAGGACAGACAGAGTAAGAAGGGGGTAAAAAGGCAGGCAGCAGAACAAAGGGAAAGAGAAACAGGGACAGGGAGCAGGACAAAGGGATGGGAGAGGCAAAAAATAGTGATGGGCTGCAAGACCGAGAGGGAGGAGTTAAAGAATAGACATGGGGAGCAGGACAGAGTGACAGAGAGAGAAAAGGGGACACAGAGAGCAGGACAGCACTGGAGGAAAAAACCAACTGTGATGGGCAGCAGGACAGAGAGATGGAGAAAGAAAGAATACTGAGTAAGAGAGAGAGGAAAGAAGGGACAGCCATCCTCCTCTTTCTCCTAATTCTGCCTGCTCCTCCTGTTTCTCCTGTTCCTCCTTGCTTTCTTCCTCCTCCTGTTCCTCTTATTCCTCATGTTCACCTTCCTCTTGTTCCTTCTCTGCCTTTTTCCTCTGGTTCCTCAAGTTCCTGCTTCTTTTCCTTTATTCATCCTTTTCTTGTTCTGCCTCTTCCTAATCCTCCTGTTCCTCCTGATCCTCCTTTTTCTACTCTTCCTCCTCACCTTCCTCCTTTGCCTGCTTTTCTTCCTTTTATTATTTTCCTCGTTATGTTTGTCCCCTTCTTTTCTTGTTAATCCTCCTTGTTCTATTTCCTATCATCCTCCTCTAGTTCCTCCTTCTTCTGTTCTTCTTCCTCTTCCTCACCCTCTTCCTCCTTCTCCCCTTCTCCTTTTTTTGCTCCTTTTCTTTCTCCTCCTCCTCCTCTGTTTCCTCCTCCTGTTCTTACTCCTGCTCCTCTTCCTGTTCTTACTCCTCCTGTTCCATGTTCTTCATCTTTTTCCTCTACTTCATCTTTCTTGTCTTCCTCATCCTTGTCCTCCCCTCCTCCTCCTCCTCCTTTTACTCCTCCTTCTTCTCCTCTTCCTGCTCCTTCTGTTCCTTCTTTGTTCCTCCTCTTCCTCCTCCCTGTTATTACTACTCCTCCACCTCTTTCTTTTTTCTTTTCCTCCTCCTCGTCTTCCTCGTTCCCCTTTTGTTCATTTCCCTCCAGCTCTTCCTCCTCATGTTCATCTAGTTCCTCCTCCTGTTTCTACCTGTTCCTACTGTTTCTCCTCCTGTTCTTCCCATTCTTCCTCCTCCTAGTTCTCCTGTTCTTCTCAGTGCTATATATTCCTCTCCACCTCCTGTTCTTCCTATTCTTCCTCCCCTTAATATTCCCCCCGCTGCTCCTCCTCCTCCGTCTCCTCTTTCCTATCCTCCTCCTGTTCTTCCTCATGTTATTACTTGTCCTCCTTTTCCTGTTCCTCCTCTCATTCTTCCTGTTCTTCTGCCTCCTCCTACTCCTGTTTTTCTGTTTCCTCCTCCTGTTCTTGTTCTTTCTCCTCTTCCTCCTCTTTGTTTTCATTGTTCCTTCTCCATTTTTCCTCCTTCTCTTTCTGCTCCTCCTTCTCCAACTAGTGTTCCTCCTGTTCTTCTGTTTCTCCTCTTCCTTCTCCTCTTCCTCCTCTTGTTCTTCCTCCTTCTCCACCTCCTATTCCTCCTCCTGATTTGTTTCTTCTACTTCTCCTCTTCTTGTTCTTTTTCCTCCTCCTTTTCTTCCAACGTCTACTCTTCCTGTTCTTCTTGTCCTCCTGTTCCTCCTTCTCTTCCTTTTTCCTCATCCTTTTCTTCCTACTCCTCCTGTTCTTTCTCATTCTCTGCCTGCTGTTCCTCCTCTGCATCCTTCTGCTCTTCCTCCTCCTACTCTTCTATTGTCTTCTTCCTCCCTTCTTGCCCCTCTTCCTCCACCTCTACCTCTTTTTCTTCCTCCTGTTCTTCCTCCTTTGGTTCATCTTCCTCTTGTTCTTCTTCCTCATCCTCCTGTTACTCTTCCTCCTCCTCCTATTCCTTCTGTTTATCTTCCTCCTCCTGCTGTTCTTCCTCATCCTGTTGCTTTTCCTCCTCATTTTCCTACTCTTCCTTCTCCACTTCTTCCACCTCTTCTTTTCTCAACCTTCTTTGCCTTTTCTTCCTGTTCTTCTTTCTCCTCCTTCCCTTCTCCTCATCCTCCTCCTGTTTTCTTGTTCTTCCTCCTCCTTCTCCTCCTCTTCTTGCTGTTCCTCCTGTACTTTCTGTTCTTCCTCCAACTTTTCCTCTTGTTCCTCCTCATCTTAAATTTCCTTGTGCTTCTCCACCCATTCCTTCGGTTCAAATTCGTCCTGTTCCTCCTGTTCTTTCTTCTCCTCCTTTCCCTGTTCCTCTCTGGTTCCTCAAGTTCCCGGTCCTCTTCTTTTAGTTCTCTTCTTCCTTTTACCTGGCCATCAGAATCTTAAAGCAGACGGAGAAGACACTTAGATTGACTAGGAGCTGTGCAGCAGGAGGAAGGGGGATAAAGAGACAGAGTCACAGCAGCACAGAATGGATGCTGAAAGGGACCTCTAGAGATCATCCAGCCCACCTCGGCTGCTCGAGCAGGGTCAGCTGCAGCAGGCTGTGAGTCTGCTTCTCGAAGGTGCCGTTGGCTGCGTTGCTCCCAGGTTGTGGAGCTCGCATGGGAAATGGGCAATAAAGAGGGATGAAGTTTCCAGGCGCTTTCTGGCCGGTGCAGTGTTTTGGTTTTTTTTTTTTTTCCTTCTGCTTTTTTCTCCCCCCTTCCTGGTCTTGCTGCTGCCCAAGGTGCAGCCAGACAAGTGGAGGAGGGTCCCTGCCTGGCCTGCAGCTCCCTCCCTCGCCATTCTTGGGGTGATTTGGGGTTATTTTGCTGTGTCAGTGAGGCAAAGCTGGGCTCTCCAGGGCTGAGGTCAGTGGGACCCGAGGAAGGCTGTGATGGTCTTGAGGCTTTGAAGGGCTTTGCACCGAGCCCTGTCCCCGCTGGAGGGGACGCTGGTGGTGTTCAAGACGAAGGCCTTGCAGCCCTTGTTGTCGTGTGTGCCCGTGTTCCCCCCGGCCCCCAAGGTCTGTCGTTGTCGCAGGGGCTCTGTGCTGCTTTCTGCATGGGGCCGTGTCCGTGAATCCTGCAGGGAGCTGTCTGTCCTGGCTTCCCCACCAAAGGGCTGCTCCCCCTGGGGAAGGGGAGAGGGGAGTCGTCCGCGTCCCGCCCCACCGTTGCCTGCCCCGCTGGTGGTGACTCGGCCCTGGGGTGGCTCGGTTCCCCTCGGGGCTTTCCCCAGCTCGGATTTGGGGCTCAGCGGGGCTTTTGCACCTCGTGGATGCTCTTTCCCAGTGCCCCCTGCTCTCCTCCCCCTCCCACACAGGCGCAGAGCAGTTCTGGAGAAACAGCTTTTAATTGAAAAGATAAGAGAAAAGGTCCCATCAAAGCTGGTCTGACCCCTCCCTAGCCCCCCCTGCCATATACCCCACCCCTCCTCTCTCCCCCTCCACTCCCCCCATCTCCATCTCACCCTTGTCTAAGCCCCCCCTCACACCCCCACGTTGGCTGCGAGAGCCCTGCGCTTGCTGGGTGGCATTGGCAAGGAGCTCTGCGCCTGCCTCTTCCTCGGCTTGTCTGCCACGGCAGGCGGGGATGGTGGCAGGTCCATCCCGGCATCCTGCCACGGCTCCTGGGGCTCCATCCCGATGACGTTGAATATTTTGAGGCTCAGCATGATGTCGCTGAGCGCGGGGATGCGGTAGTCAGGGGTGAGCAGCTCCTCAGGCAGTGAGAGCGAGCTGAAGTCGCAGTTGGGGGTGGCTGTGCCAGTGCCACCAGCGTCCTCGGGCATGGAGCTCCTGCTGGGAGCATGCTGGCTGACCCCCACCCCATCCAGGGAGCGACCAAAGAGCACTAGGGCCTCTTGGAGAGCCACTTTCTCAGACGCTGCAAGTTCACCTACGGGCTCCCCAAGGGCTTGGTTGTGGGGGTCAGCGCAGGGCCTGGGGGGGACGTCGCTGCCCGGGGGGGACGTCGCTGCCCAGGGGTGCCCCCACAGGGGTGGCCGTGCTGGAGATGTTGATCTGTGCCAACTGCCCCTTGGTGTGCTGGTAGCCGGGGATGGACACTGGCAGCTCCAGAGGGGCTGGGGCCACCCCACTCCTCTGATTTTCGTAGGGTGCGAGGTATTGTGGTTGGCCCTGGGGGGTCCCTGGGTCTGCCCAGGCCAGGGGGGCCCCGCAGCCCCAGGGACCCCACAGGGCAGTACCCGGCAGAGAAGCGGCGCCTTGGCCGAGCGTGGCGGTGGCCGGTGGAGGCAGGTCGGTGGTTGTCCGCTGGATGCGGAAGACCCGGGGGTCGAAGAAGCAGCCACATGGAACCGTCTGCAGACCTGTGTGGGTGAGGGGGAGCCGTGCTGGGCCGGGGGGACTCTCCAGGGGCACCCGCCGAGCCGGCCCCGATGGCCGACATCCCCCAGCTCTGGGCCAGGGGCGTGGGGAGCTTGTGGCTGGGGCGATCCCCACGGGGTGAGCTGCTGTGCCGGTGGGACGAGGTTGCAAATCGGGGAGGAGACTCGCATCTAGGTGAAACGGGAGAGATGGCCCCAAATATTTGGGGAATTCTCTGCAGATCGGCTTTACTGGGCACGCGCCGCCCGGGCGAGGGCAAGGATGCTCACCGGGGCTTGCTGAACCCCCACGCGAAAAGCGCCGGGGGGACGGGTGTGATGGGGATGGCGAAGGTGCCAGAGCAGACTGGGGTGCCATACCTGCTGGTGGTGCCTGGGGGGCCTGGGGTGCCCGGGCTGCAGGGAAGGGCTGCTCCCGCGCGGGCAGGCGGCACAGGTTGGCTGAGCCTGAGAGAGAGAGACAGGAGCGATGGCCGGCGGTCACCTCCGCTGTTGCCCCGCAGGAGCGTCCCTGGGCTGCAGGGGTTGGGGTCGGTCCCTGTCTCGAGGGTAGAAGGTTCCGGGGAGCACGAATGGCTGGAAAAGCTGGGGCGCCGGGGGGCCCCAGGGCCCAGGCAGTGGGAGCTGCATTGGTGGCCGCGCCATGGTCCCTTCTGGCTGTTGGCTGCTAAGGACTCTTTGGCGTCTCCCCGGAAGGAATGCGGGGGCTCCCTGTGTTCCGCCCCACCCCCAAGAGCCTCCCCAGCTCCTCCTGGGGAGGGAAAGGGTTAAGGGAGGCTGGGGTGCCCCCGGGGCCTACAGGCGGCTCTCAGGGTCTGCGGGTGCAAATCCTCTTTGCTTTCAACAGTATTTTTCCGGTGGGGGAAAAAGAACAAGTTGATTCAGCCGAGCTGAGTGGGGACCAAGCTGCAGCTGCACCCACAGCCTCATTGCACCAGATGGCAAATGCATTTGTGACTATTGCCTGTGCTTCCGTTCGCTGCGTTGACCGGAGTGACGCAGAAATAAGAAAAAGGACCTCGAGGGCGCAAAGGAAGGGCACGCGGTGTCGCTCGGTGGCACGCTTTCCCCCAGCCCTCGCTCCAGTAGTGCTGTCAGGTCTTTTAGTCTCCTGATGGGAAAAGCAGCAGCTCTGGATCCCCCTCGGAGGGGGCGGCGCTTTCCCTGGGTGCGTGACACCCAGGAGGAGACAGCACCCGCTGCCGCGTGCTCCCAGAAAAGGACTGGATTCTGCCCAACGTCCGGTGTCGGGGTGCTGGGGCTGTTTGTGCTCTATGGGACCCCAGGGATGGGGTTAGTACATCCCCTCCTCGTGCTTGGAGGATTTGGCACTAGCAAGGACACCCTGGTAGGAACACGGGCCTCTCGCTTCCGCCGTGTGAACAGTGTGTGGACTGGGGGAGTCGGGACAACTGCTGTGAACCGGAGGCCAAAGATCTCTCCTGGCCTGTATCCTGTTAATTAAAGAGATTGCTCTCTGTTCGTGAGGCACCTCTGGCTGCAAGATTGTGCGAGGCCAGGTACTGCGTAGCTTGTGGCGGGGACCGATGCTGGGGGCGTGAAGGGAAGTGCACTTCTAAAACCATAAAACTTTATTTCATTTCAGAGCGCAGCTGAGCCAGCCCGCTCCTCAACACTCTGCCATCTGCACCGCTGTGGCTGGGACCGGGCAGTGCTGCACATCCCAAAGGCCACCAAGTCACACCCGTGTCCCTGCTGCTTTGCCGGGAGCTTCTGCGGTGCGAGCGATGTTTTGGGGGCTGATCTCTTGGACTGCAGCTACTCCATGCCTGACCGGCAGCTGGTCAGGAGGGTGGTGTCCCAGGTGGAGTTCTACCTCTCTGACGAGAACCTGGCCAAGGATGCTTTCCTCCTGAAACATGTCCAGAAGAACAAGATGGGCTTCGTCAGCGTCAAACTGCTGACGTTCTTGAAGAAGGTAGGCAGCCCGTTGCGTTGGCCAGCCGGGGTGGGAAGTGGCCTCCACGTGGAGGGTGCCTGGGTGTCTGGGTGTGCTCTGGCTGTCTGCGGTGAGGTGTACGGGGAGGTGCAGGCTCTGCTCAGGCTGTCTGTGTCCTGGCAAAGCGCTGGTGGTGTAGAGCTGGGCCCTGCTCTCTGCCTTCAACGTGCTGCAGCAGTTCTCCACCCAGGGAGCGTGGCTGGGGAAGCGGTGAGCAGTCCTCAAACCCCAGCCCCAGGGCTGGGTTCAACTCTTCTGCCCGTGGTTCCCCCAGGCTGCTCTGGGAGAGATCATCCCTTAACTAAAAAACTGCAGGGAAGCACTGGTGGTGTGATGTACAGGGAAGCTGTGTCTTCTTGCCACGGTCCGGGAGCACAGGGGACCTTCTCCCACAAGTCCTGAATGGGGGATATTGCCTTGCCACGACCTCAGGTTGATGGGGTTGCAGCCTGCCTGGATGATGGGTTTAGGGTGGTCCCTGCCTGGGGAGACTCACAGTGACGCAGTGGCCCCCTCTCTCCCTCAGGTGGAATACCTGACGCATGACTGGTGGCTGACGCTCTACGCCCTGCAGTTCTCAGAGCTGCTGGAGGTGAACGAGGAGGGCACCAAAGTGAGGCGGTGGGTGATAGCATATGTCCATACATTCTGTATGGTACGTCTAAATATTTTTTGGTCTTAATATTTTGTACCAGCCATGGAAACTGGTTTGCTGCTAGATGACTGTAAAAGTGAGATTTGGTAAATAATTATTAGAAATCTTATACTAACACTATGACTGAAAAAATAGACAGAAGTGTAGCCAAGTAATTAACTAGTAGAGGTAGTTACTCCTAAGTTTTACAGTTCTTTGCTCTTATGACTGGATGTTCCTGTACATTAGATAAGATTAATATTGAAACTGACCATATATGACTGAAACCATGTTAAGCTCCAAGATCAAAGAACAAGGATGACAAACAAGACTTGAAGGTCAGCCAACAGAATTTCAAATGGATCGGTGGTTGCAAAAGCAGCCCTTCGACTCAAATGAAGAACCATTGCGCATGATCAGATGTAGGCAGTACTATGGTACTCAGCACTGCGCACTGGTGCAGTACAAGAGCCTGGGGAGCGCTTCAGCCTTGAGGAGCCTTGAGGACCTCGGCCGCCAGAGCTGTCCGCGTGGCGAGAGCATCAGCGTGGTCCGGCTCTGCGGGAAGGGCTCCGAGAAGACACCCGGGGCCGAGAGGGAGGTGGCAGACGAGCTGGTGGACCAGCCGGGTTGGAAAGCGCAGGCGGTGGCCGTGACCTTCCCCGACGGCCTCGGGGACTCCCTGCTCTGCAGCTCCCCGGAGCGGAACGGTGCCCAGGCGTTGCCACCCCTCCTCCTGCACAAGGATCCCTCGGCACCCTCCTGGCCCGGCAGCAACTTCAAGCCCAGCAATTTCGGCAACGCCTTCACTGGATTGCTCCTCGCCAGCAAAGTCTTCCCTCCGCTGGGGACAGGCTTGGGCACAGGCAGCTGCTACGGCCTCTGCTCCAGCACTGAGAGCACTCGTGGCTGCGGCTGGGGGAGTGGGGTGGATGCCTGGGCACCCTGGCCCAGCAGCCCCTCTCCAGATGCCAAACCTCTTGCCGGCAATCCTCCGGCAGCGACGTGGGTGCCTGAGCCCCTCGGCCTGCGGGATGCGGTGCTTTGCCTGCCCCACTGCTGTCCCAAAAGTGGGGTCGTTTACCTGGTGTGCAAAATGCCAATAGAGACACAGAGCAGAAGTATTTTATTCCAATTTATGTTTACGCAAAGATGGGGGCTAGGTGGTAATCCGCAACGCTAGCACCCCTCATGCCTAAACGGGCAAGCAATTTATACAGTTCAGTTATATATATTCGATTTCCAAAGTTCTTCCCAAAACTATTACTGGGAGTAGCTTATCTAGCATAGTTCCTATTGGACTAAAGTTTCCCTGCTTGGAATTAAAGGTACAGCGTTCTTTTCTTCTACAGCGCATGCTCAAGGAGAGAGTGGGGGGGTAAGTCTTTTTGGTGTGGAGTTGAGTTGGTGGTCATGATCTCCCCCTGCCACCTTTACCTTTCCTCCAGTTTTCAAAGATTTTTCTGACTTCATGCCTATTATAATTATTCAACTTTTCGGCGCCTCCTGGGGTAGGATGTTCCCTTCTTATCAGTCTTTTAGTTCTTCTTCAGGGGCACAGTTGTTAGCAAGGCATGCATTGGTTATACAAAGGGGATCTTGCTTCACAAGACCTTTGTGGCCTTTTTCATGTGGCTTAAGTACATAATTTCTTAAGTACATCATTTCCCCCCTTTGGGACTATGAGTTCTCTTCATATGAGTCTCATGAGTCTCACTACTTCATTTTATCGTTCTATATGCTCTAGCCGTGGCTTGTAAAACCAGTCTCTTGACAGAACTTAAAACAACACAAAGTATGAGTGTAGTAATGACAACAGTGATCGAAGTTTAAATTAGGTTTGCCAGCCATCCAGTAAGGGAGGATCCTGTTCCATGTAATATGTTATTTAACCACCCTATTTCCATTGTTGTTCTTTTTCTTTCTTAGAAAAACTTTTTTCTAAGTCCGAAGGTAATAGTCCCCAATTTAAAGGATTGTCTGCCAACTCAGGTGGAGGGAGACGAGCGGTTACGCTAACATTCTGGATTTGCCCAAAGGACTGGATAAGCTGTAAAACCAAATTCTCTTGACCTACTGCTAGTACCAAATGGGATATTATAATATTCAGGTTCTTCATTCTCTCAAAGTTCAATGGTCTCAGATTAGCTGAAATTTGAGTTTCCCAGTCTGTGGCTGTCCACTTTTCCTGATCTGGTTCTGGTGCTCTTTTCACTCGCGTGTAATGAATCCAGGAGTCCATTCCTTCTACTTTGGCTGCAGTATAGGTTTTCAGTAACATGGTGTAAGGTCCTTTCCGCCTTTATCCAACAGGAGAGAGACCTTCTGATTCAGATACCTGTGTAGTGAAGATAAAGCATGCGAAAGAGAAATCAAATACTCTTTAACATCAGCCTGCCCTTTTATACGCATTTGGTCTCCTGTGATGTTAGAAAGATTCATGGGATATGCTTTCCCATAAACAACCTTAAAAGGACTTACTTTCTCTTTGACCCTAGGAGTTACTCGAATTCGTAAAAGAGCTATAGGTAAAATTTCTACCCATTTAAGGTGTGTTTTCTTGACACAGTTTAGCAAGTTGCCTTTTAAGAGTTTGATTCATTCTTTCTAGCTTCCCACTTGATTGTGGCCTCCAAGGGGTGTGTAATTCCCACTTAATCTGTAAAAATTTAGAAAGCCCTTGCATGACTTCTGCAATAAAATGAGGCCCATTATCAGAGGAGATTCCTTCTGGAATACCAAATCGGGGTATTATTTCCTTCAATAAGATTCTAATTACCTCTCTAGCTCTTTGTTGGTACGGCAAGGGAAAGCCTCTGGCCAGCCAGAAAAAGTATCTACCAATATCAATAAATATTTATATTGGTTATACCTAGGTAGCTCTGAACAATCTATTTGCCAGTATTCCCCAGGAGTTATTCCTTGTTTCACAATTCCTCCTATAACCTTTTTCCCAATTTTTGGGTTATTAGCACAGCAGATGGTACACTTTTTTCACTACCATGTCTGCTACCCTTTGTATCTTTGGTCCAAAAATATTTCTTTTCGCAGTTATTGTCAATCCTGTATGCATCTCCTGATGTAATCTCTTGAGCAAAGTTTCCATCATTCTTTCAGGAATCAATAGCGGTGTTATCCACCAACCTTGTCCATTTTTGGAGCAGTCTATCTGTTCTGCTAGTTAATCTTCCTTCTCAGTACATTTTGGTGGTGGTAATTCTAAACGAGGCCCTGGAATTAAAGCCTCTTCAAATTTTGGCTCCTTTAGAGCTGCCTTTTTAGCAAGACAATCGGCCTTCCAATTTCCTTTTATAGTTTCACTATTTCCTTTTTGGTGGGCTTTGCAATGCATTATTGCTACCACCATCGGCTTTTGAATGCTCTGTAATAGTTCTCGTATTTGTGCAGCATGCTTGATTTCAGTTCCTTGTGCTGATAGTAGTCCTCTCTCTTTCCAGATGGCTCCATGGGCATGTACAACTCCAAAAGCATACTTAGAATCTGTCCAAATATTAACCTTTCTCCCTTCACTCAGTGCCAATGCTCAAGTTAAGGCCATTAGTTCTGCCTTTTGGGCTGATGTTTTGGGAGATAAGGCTCGTGCCTCTACTATGCCATCTAAGGTCGTCACAGCGTATCCTGACAGTCTCTTCCCATCGCGAACAAAACTACTGCCGTCAGCATATAACTCCCAGTCTGGATTTTCTAACAGAGCGTCTTTAAGATCCTGACGGCTAGCATATATTTCCTCTACAGTTTGTAAGCAATCGTGTTCTGGTGAACTCTCCGCTCAATCAGTGGAGAGGAACACTGCAGGATTTGTAACTGCAGTAGTCTTGAGATCAATGTCATCTTGTTCTAGCTGTACCACTTGGTATTTCAGCATACGGCTGAGGGACAACCAATGCCCCCCTTTTTGTTCCAAAACTGTGACTACCGTATGTGGTACATACACAGTAATTTCCCGAGATTCCGCTGCAATTAAGATGTCATCTCCATACTGTAATACAGTTCCCTGTCCATTTTCTTTTCTCCAAATCTCTAATTCATTCACCAGCTGATTTCCAAAAATAGTTGGGCTATTCTTGAAGCCTTGTGGGAGAACTGTCCAAGTATATTGTGTCTTTCGCCCTGTTTCAGGATTTTCCCACTCAAAAGCAAAAAGCTTTGTTCACTGGTGAGGGTAGTTAGTAACGTATACAGGTTTGCAACTACTGGATGTGTATCTTGTACTCTCTGATTTAGTGCTCTAAGATCCTGGACTAAACGGTAATCTTTTCCGTTAGCTTTCTTTACTGGTAAGATAGGTGTATTATATTTTGACTCACATTCTGTTAGCAACTTACATTTTAAGAATTTTTGAACTATTGGTACCAAGCCAGTTCTCACTTCTAATTTTAAAGGGTGTTGTTTAATTCTTACTGGTGACGATCCTGGTTTTAGATCGATTCTTACTGGTTCCGCTCTCTTAGACCTTCTTGGAACTTCTCCTGCCCAAACGATGGGGATCACTGCATCTTCTGTTTCTCGAGGTACCTTGTCCCTTTTGGGATTTGTATCCTGTAACAACAAAACTACGGCTTCAACATATTTAGATTCTGGGATTAAAATTGCAACTTCCCCATCCTTGAATCTGATTTCAGCTTCTACCTTTTCAAGTAAATCTCTACCCAGTAAAGTTTTCAGAGAATTTGGCAAATATAAAATCTGGTGAGTAACCCATTGTTTTCCAAGTTTAAATTTCAGGGATTTGAAAAATGGCCAGGTCTCACGAGTCCCTGTCGCACCAATGACATTTATGCTTTTGTTACTTAAATTTCCTTCTAGTGTATTGAAGACCGAATACGTAGCCCCAGTGTTGACTAAAAATTCTGTTTCCTCATCTCCCAGCTTTGCTTTAACCAGCTTAGGTTCTGCTGGGAGAGGTTCCTCCGGTCCCCATCGGTCCTCTCCCCCTGCTCACTTCAAAGGCTTCTCTCAGCACAGCCACAAGTACACTTGATTCCTCTTTCCTTTAACATCCCTCTTCCTTAACCCTTTCCTCTTCTTGACTGCTGTAGCCAAACGCACTACCTCATCCATTAACTTCCCTGGTCATTCAGGGACATGTTTAGAAAAATATTTTTCTTGCTGCACATATCCCAGATTTCCACAATAGTAACATTTTCTTCTAGTGTTCCTTCACATTCTCCTTCTCTTTTTCTAGGTCTTAGTTCAGACCCTGTACCTGATCATCTTTCTTCCTAATCCTTATCTCACTTGTAAACTCCTTGCAAAAGCAACTGCCAATAAATCAGCCTCTTGTTGCTTTGCTCCTCTTCTTTTTTTTCCTCTTTCTTTTTTTTTTTTTTTTGTTTCTGCTATCAGGGGCCATTTGATGCAAGTGCAAGTGCATCATTAAAATTCTGTTAGCAGAGCTTGTCTGAGTCCCCCAAAATCACTGGGATGCTCCTCAGGTCTCTGCCTGCATTCTTGCACTTTTAGTCCAGTTTACCAATTTACCCCTAGTTCTCCACATGCCCTAATGGCTTCTATTAAATTTCAGAGCCCTGTCTGACAAACGGCTCAGTCTCCTACCCTGTTATAGTCCCAGTTTCGATTTTTTTTTTTTTTTTTCCCCCTAGACTGTTGTGCTAGTTCTGCTCAGGGAAATTTAACATTCACCCTTCTCCTTTTCTTATAGGGACATCAGATCCCAGGAAGCAGCTGCAGCCTCTGCCAAGGAAGCTATCCTTGAGATTTTTTTTTTTCTTTTTTGGAGGAAGCTCTCCCCTCCGGGATCCACCTGTGACTCCTCCCAGCAACTCCCAGAGTCTTTTGCTGTCTCTTTTAGGGACTTGAGATCCCGGGTAGCAGCCCCAGACTCATCCAAGGAAGCTATCCAAGGTGATTTTTCTCTTCTGCAGGAAGCTCTCTCCTCCAGGATCGATCCAGGACTCCTCCCAGGCATCTCCCAGAGTCTTTTGACCTCTGCTTTACGTAACTATCTCACATATCAGACCCAGACTCCTCCAAGGAAGCTACCCTTGAGGTTTTTTCTTTTTCAGAGGAAGCTGTCCCCTCTGGGATCCACCTGTGACTCCTCCCAGCAACCGCAAGAGGCTTTTAACCTCCCTTTTAGGCACCTGAGATCGTGGGTAGCAGCCCCAGACTTCTCCAAGGCACCTACCCAAGATGATTTTTCTCCTTTGGAGGAAGCTCTTTCCTCCAGGGTCCACCTGAGGCTCCCCCGAGGCATCTCCCAGAGTCTTTTGGCCTTTTCTTGTAGGGACCTCAGATCCCAGGTAGCAGCCCTGGATTCTCCAAGGCAGGTACCCAAGATGATTTTTCTCTTTTGCAGGAAACTGTCTCCTCCAGGATCAACCCAAGACTCCTCCCAGTTCTCTCTCAGAGTCTTCTGACCTCTGCTTTTGGTACCGGAGATCGCAGCTACCTGCCTCAGACTCCTCCAAGTATGTTACTCGACATATTTTTTTTCTCCTTTAGATAAATCTCTCAACTCTGCCAGCCACCTGAGACTCCTCCCAGGCATCTCCCAGTCTTTTGACCTCTGCTTTACATACCTAACATCTCAGGTAGCAGCACAGATTCCTCCAAGGAAGCTACCCAAGATGGTTTTTCTCCTTTGTTGGAAGCTCTCCACTCCACGATCCATCTGAGACTCCTCCCAGGCATCTCCCAAAGTCTTTTGACCTCTGCTTTTGGGACCAGAGATCCCAGGTAGCAGCCCCAGACTCCTCCAAGTAAGTTACTCCAGGTATTTTTTTCTCCTTTAGATACAGCTCAACTCCGGCAGCTGCCTGAGCCTCCTCCCAGTCACCTCCCAGAGGCTTTTGTCCTCTGCTTTACCTACCTAAGATCTCAGGTATCAGCCCCAGACTCCTCCAGGGAAGCTACCCTTGAGGTTTTTTTCTTTTTTGGAGGAAGCTCTCCCCTCCGGAATCCACCTGTGACTCCCAGGCATCTCCCAGAGCCCTCTGCTTTCAGTACCGGAGATCGCAGATCAGATTCGACAAGGGTATAAAGAGGGTCCCGCCGGAGGACATTTTGGAATCAGTCCTCCCGAGAGCAGCGGATCTGCAGTCAGGGACTCCCCCTTGGGTCGGGACACCGCCCGAGGTAACTCCTCGAGGTAGAGAGCCCTCATCTTTTAGGTGAGTGATACGCGCATTTTGAGTCATCATTTTAAATCTTAAGAATTCTTAAGAAGTCGGTTGTGTAGTATTAATTCCCCTTACATCATTGAGCCTGTGGTTTACAAAATGTTACCGGAGTTCTAACTAACTTTTTACTAAAGAATAAAGCTGAGCTTTAACACCTGTGGGATTTGATTGTGCGTGCCTCTGTAACATCCCTTCGAGTGTAGGTTAAAGCTCTGCCAAGGAGGCCCGCTAGCTCGTGAGCCAAGACCCCCTTCTCCCTTTGAGAAAGGTGAATCCCATCTGACACCAGCAGGCCTGGGGCCGTGCCGGCCACCCCATTATCGAAAAACCCAAAAGTCTGGCGGGGACACCAGCCACGACCCACGTATTAACGGACCGGGTCCGTCTCTTTCTTCCAGTGCCGCTGCCCGCAACTGGAAGGAGAGAGGGAAAAATAACCCGTGTTCCAGATTCCCCTCCCAACCATCCCAAGGCCCCAAAGTCTCTTTCGATCGCCCTCGGACCACGCGTTGCAGCTTCGTCGCCACCCAGGCGGAAGAGCAGTAGTGGGCAATAGCCCGTGGGCCGTCCCAGGCTAGGAAGTTTCCCAGTGCTGCCCTGAACCCGGGCCCCGGGGAGGCAGCAGGCTTCCCTAAGAGGAGGCTCTGTCCGGCATCTCGGACCCTCTGTTCCCCTCAGAAGGGAGTCACCCACACCCCTAAGCCGTCTTTGCTTCCTCGGGGAGGCGGTCGTAGGGTAGGGGGTAGGCCTTTCTGACCGTGGCAACACCTCTGGCGTAGCTGGTCCGAGCGCCACAGCCTTCCTGGACTGGCCTTCCACCTCCGGAGCCTCAGGCACCTGGCAAGGCGAGGAGGGGGTTCACCTGCCGCCCCCAGCCTGGCCTCGCCTCCTTTCCTTTTTCCTTTCCTTTCCCCTTTCCTTTCCCTTTCCTTTCCTTTTCCCTGTCCTTTCCTTTTCCTTTTCCTTTCCTTTCCTTTTCCTTTCCCGTTCCTTTTTCTTTCCTTTTCCTTTCCTTTTCCCTGTCCTTTTTCTTTCCTTTTCCCTGTCCTTTCCTTTTCCCTGTCCTTTCCTTTTCCTTTTCCTTTCCTTTTCCCTTTCCTTTTCCTTTTCCTTTCCTTTTCCTTTCCTTTTCCTTTCCCTTTCCTTTTTCTTTCCTTTTCCCTATCCTTTCCTTTTCCCTGTCCTTTCCTTTCCTTTCCTTTCCCTTTCCCTTTCCCTTTCCCTTTCCCTTTCCCTTTTTCTTTTCCTTTCCCTTTCCCTTTCCCTTTCCCTTTCCCTTTCCCTTTCCCTTTCCCTTTCCCTTTCCCTTTCCCTTTCCCTTTTCCTTTCCCTTTCCCTTTCCCTTTCCCTTTCCCTTTCCCTTTCCCTTTCCCTTTCCTTTCCTTTTCCTTTTCCTTTCCCTTTCCCTTTCCCTTTCCTTTCCTTTTCCTTTTCCTTTCCCTTTCCTTTTCCTTTCCCCTTTCCTTTCCTTTTTCCTTCGTTTCGGAAAGGGCTGGGGGTGGCGCGGCCCCTGGGCCGAGACCTGCCGCTCCGCTCCGCTCCGCTCCGCTGCGGGCCGGGCCGGCTCCGGGGCAGCTCGCCTCGGCGACCGACTGCCGGTTGCAGTGACAGCCGGGCAGCGGCCCCAGGCTGCTCCAAGGAAGCTCCCGGAGACGAGGGTTCTCCTCTGGAGGAAGCTCTCTCCGCCGGGAGCCACCCGCCACTCCGTCCGTCCTCGGGTCCCCCTTGTCCCGGCAGGCTGCGCTGGGGCCCGGGAAGGGCCTCGGGAGAGCCCCGGGGCTGCGCTGGGGCCGGGGCCGGGGCCGGGGCCGGGGCCGGGGCCGGCTCTGTCCTGGCGGCGACCCCCCCTGCGGCGGGGGCACGGGAGGACCCCCTTTGGTCCGCCCCGGGACGGACTGACAGCGCTGCCCTCACAGCGGGGGGGGGACGGACTGACTGACAGCGGCGGGGCGGGGGTGTCGCCCCCCCTCCAGGCGCTGGGGGACGGCATCGCATCCCCCTCGGCCGCCCCTTCCTTCCCCAGGCAGAAGAAACGGACGGACACACGGCCATGGGGGCTTCCTCCCCTGAACCGCTCCGCTCTGCCACAGGTTGCCGCCAGGTCCCCGCTAGCAAGTGGGCCCGGGGTTCAAAAAGCAAGTGTCCGTGTGTGTGTGTGCGGGGGGGGCGTGGGGGCTGTGTATCTAGCTCGGTAGCGCTCTCTCTCTCGAGCCAGTGCAACTGTAATTGCCAACAAGCGGTAACAGCAACTATCGATCCCAGGAGCACCTGGTGTCTATGCAGTATTTTGATACAAACTTATCATCTCCAAGAAAGTAAATCGCTAATAAAGCAAAGCCAGCAGCAGGACAAGCAGCACCGGGGCAGAGGAGATTCCCCCTTTTGGGGAGGGAGTGGGTAAGTAGCACAAAAATGCCCGGCGGGAGGAGGAAAAACGGAGAAGCCTTTTCCAGTTCCGACTTCCCTCACCCACGAGCTCTCGGGCCTGATCACACTGACTTCAGCAGCTAGGAGCATCAAGGTCCGCAGTCACCAGTGCCGACAACACGGCACCGGTGCCACGAGCCCAGGTACCGCTGGAAGTGATGTCAGATGCAGAAAACCCTGTGGTAGATTAGAAAGTCCTGTTCTAAATTCAGTCAGTTAGCCAAGATCAGCCTGGTCTTTTCCAGTCTTCCTGTTTAACGATGCCTCACCTGGAGCACCAATGCTGATCCTTTCTGTCCTTCCTCATGGATGGTGCGTCCCTCTTGGCAGGAAAATGAACCACTGACCCGATACAGAGCGACTGAGTGGTCAAAGCGAGGAGGGGATACCTCCTCAAAGGACCACCGAAGACCAGCCGAGACCCACGCACGTGCGGAGAAGGCACCTGATGCGTCAGGGTTACGTCCTGCTACGCACATGCATCAGATAGTTTGAATATGTATTAGGTAGGAGTAGTTTGATAAATTAGATGCAACTGTTACTGTATAAAAGGGACACAGCTGATGAATCTGGCGTGCTTGATTTGTGCAAAGTCCACGGAGCACCCTGCGCAGAACAAAACATTATCTCTGCCGCCTGTGTGAGATTGTTCTCTTGCACACCATGTACCGAATCCGCTTTTAGGACAACAGAAGCAAGTGTGGGGCTTTTTCCAGCCTTTATGGGATGCCAAGGGGAAGAGAGGGAAGAGCTTGCTTGTTTCTGCTTGTTCTTTTTTAAGTACCTTTCCCTTTCCTTTAAGAAAGCGGCCACTGCTTTAAAGAACAAGGTGCTTTCTCAAAGTTAAAAGAATGCCTATCATCCCAGTTAAAATAAAAACCATTTTTGTTTAGATTTCATTAACCCATGTTCTTTATCATCTAAAACGATTTTTCCAAAATGGATGCACATTTTGCCCATAATTCTGTAATGGCATTTTCCGGACTGAGACATCAAAATGTCTTTGTGTGTAGGTTGTAGCCTCAGCCAGCCCAGCTCTTGCAGGGTAAAGGCCCTTTCTTATGCAGCTGCATCTAAGATCAGGGAAGTGGGACATCCTCCTCCTGACAGAACCAGTGCTAAAGAAGACCAACTCACGGATAGCTTCCCTTATTTATGGCTTGTTCTCCGTCTGGTCAACTCTCTATCCATTCCCTGGTCCTCACTGCTGTCCCTCTCATTGTACAGCCCCCCAGCAGAAGGGACCGAACCCTGGTGCACTCAGCCTGTACCACGGTTTGTGGGACAGGCCTAAGGAGAACGGCATAAATGGAACCAGTTTCTCAACCCCATTTCTTCTTGGAGGGAAAGCATTCTTTCACTGCTGACGGGAGTCCGGGAATGAATACAGAGGCGTATAGGGTGGATAATCCGTGCACCACGGTGGCAACAAGCCAAACAGACCCCGTGTTGCATTATCTGACTCATTTAGAGCATCGCCTCATTCTGCCAGACACATTACCCTGTCAGACGGCCACACGTCGCTACTGCTGCAGTAACCACCAGTAACACAGTGTTATGCGTTAGACCAGCATTGTGCATGTACGTGCTGACGGTGCCTCAGCTCAGGAGAGGGCTGAAGAATGACGGTTCATTGCAAATGCGCTAGCGTGATGGCAAAAAGCTGCCTGAGCATGCCCTAGGCACATCTGAAATCTTAACTCCCAGCCTCATCCCACTACGTATCAAAGGCATAAATAATGACACAACTTGTAGCAGAGTGGCAAAATCTAATCCAAAACATTTTCACCAATTTTGACCTTTTTAATGCTGTGAAGCATAGGGCAGCAGTCCATCCAATACTAGAAACCTCTACTTCTTCTTCTTGGAGGGAAGGAGTGTTTTCTGCCAGGGTAAGACTGATTAAAATAACACACAGTTCCAAGCTGATGCTTGTTGTACTAGAGTCTCATACAATGATTTTCAAATATAAAATTCCCGATTTATAACACTCAAGGATCAAAATCGTAAAGCTTGTTGCTCTTTTTCCAAAACCTCTAGGTTGTGAAGAAAAAGACATTCGAACCCAACATCTTCAGTACGTTAATTTGAAAACGTACACAAAGTAGAATTTCATTTTAAAGCATTTAATAGCGGAGACAAGCAATGCGTAAAGCTGAATTACAAAAGAAACAATACAACCCGACATTCATGCTACAAGTTTACCTTTCCACAACCATTAGTACTTCCAGGTCAGTTCTTTCCAACAAAGAGATGCTGTAGTGGCGAGAAGATTATGCCGGGGAAACAACAACAACAAAACCCCCCCACGTTGTACCTAAAATACTTCTTTGAGAATTGTAACAACAAGGTAATTTCTGTCCACCAGAAAGACACAACCCCAGCACAAAATAATACAGAGGAAGACCGAAAAAGTAGAGGAAACATAAAGAACAACCTGTGCCGTAACGGTCTAGTCTCAATAGTTAAGGGGACTGGCATACATTATGATTAACAAGGCGTTTTATTCCTTCCAGAACTAACCCACCTATCAAACAGTTCCTGCCGACGTTCAACACGTGCTGTGCAGTGAACAGACCACTCTTGCGGCACACAGCTTCGACAGCTTCAGAGCGCTCCTTTAGTCAGCAATGCCCAGCAACTGTTGGCGGGGCTCCTTTCATTTCGGTTTGAAATGGTGTCTTTGGGACACCAAAGTTACAAAGGCCACAGTTGCTGAGCGGCCAAATAAAGGCCATACTTGCCTTAAGGGGACTGAAGGTCCCTCCCAGGAAGGCCTCGCGAGAGAAGGGGGAGTGTGTAAAAGTCCTTTAGAAACTGGGCTGGAGATGGCACTCCTCAGCTGATAAAAGCCACAGCCTATGAGGGCTGTGACTGAGGTCAGCAACCCTCCCCTCAGGAGTTTTTTCCCCAAAGACAGCTCAGAAGAGGACCATTTCCCGGGAATGTTGCACCTTACCACAAGACAAAAGGACACCCCTGAATGCTCCTTTGCCTTGGCAGACTTTGGTTTAACCACAGAAAAGAGGTACCCATTCTTCAAGAGAATCACCTGAACTGCCAGAATCAGGCACAGGCTCGGACAGAGCCAGGACTGCACCTGCTCGTAGCTGCAGTAGTCGTACCTTCTCCAGAACCTGGAGAGACCTCTTCCTTCTGACTCCACGTTTCCTTTGTTCACCATTTGGTCCAGCTGCTGCAGTAGCTGCACCGCACCCTCAGCCTGACCGGTTCCTGTTCTTTGTTCGAGGTTAGATCCCACAGGTGCCCCTGTAAGAAACAGCAGCAAGAACAAAAACACAAGCTCGCTCTCTCCACACTCCCTGCAGACCCAACGGCAGACCCTGAAACCGAGAGGTGGGTCCAGGCTCTGACTGACCTCACGCCTGGGAGCTTTCAAAGCAATCACGGTGCAGACTGGTTTGGAGGTAGGCTCCCATCTCACAGCCCAGCTCTGAAAGAGCTACGGAGCCTGGCTCTATGGGTGGGAATTGCTTACAGCCAAAATCATTGCTGACCTACTGCTCTTCGGTGGTTCTAATTCCTAGTCTCACATGCCGGAAAATACCAAACACCACTTTTAAAGGAAAACTAATACCAATGCCATCCTTGCAGCTTTTGATTTTGTATGACCGATTCGAATGAAACAAGCCAGGAATTCCTTACTTACACAAACTCACTCGGTTACAGCCCACAGTAAGGGATGCTGGACTAAACTCACGCTCATCTTCTCTGGAGGAATTCTGAAAGGAAAAGGAACCCAAGAACTTTCACACCATGTAAAATTCTGTTCTACAGGAGATCTTTGTTTCTTCGCTTGCTTGCTTCAAGAACTAAAAGGCAAGGTCTACTCTCTTGTTCTGCGACTTTATTTTCTTTCCTGCTACTATGAGGACTTTCTTCACCAATATCTTTCTACCCCTCCCTCCTCAGGACATTCCCAGGCCTAACATAAAGCTGGAATTCATGGACTAGACTTTAATAGAGCAGATAGAGAGTGAAAGAGGAACAGCAGCTATGGCACAGACAGAGATTTTAAAAAACATCGACAGAGGTGCTGTGGGGAATAACAGCCGCTGGACAATACAGGCCCCTAGACATCAGCCCTGCTAAGACACACTCATAGGAAGCAGAGTAACAGGGCAGGACAAAAGTGAAAAGTGCCAGAAGCAAGAGGTGAGCCAGGAATACCCATTCGCAAGGCTATCAGCAATACAAAGGACCACAAACAACAAAACCACTATGTAAGCTTCTTCAGGAGAAAGTAAAACAACTTTGTCACCGAGAGAAGAGAAGAGAAGAATAGATCCCTCCCTGATGGTGCTTCTCTTGCACTAAGCTCAGGTTCATGTGAAATTCCAAACTTCAGACGGCCAGAGATCTTTGCAGTTTAGTCTCAGAGCATTAACTAAGGTAGCAAAATTATCTGCAGTGACAGGCTGAGCGTCTGCCCGTTCTTTCTTCCTTGGACTTCTACTGGTGCTCCTGGTAAGCAGAAAGATGCACAGGCTCAACTCCAATCATCCTGACCGGACAGCCTCCTGTCAAAATTGCAGGCCTGGAAGGCATTTGGGTGAGAGCTGAAAATGCAATCTATTCAACAGTCATGCAACTGCGGCACTTCCATGCTCCTCCTTCTGAATCGACTGCCGATGCTGTAAAGTCAGTCCTACGTGTACTGAGCAGACAGATTTCCTTCATGTTTTAACGAGACCCTTCCCTTTTCGAGATGCACTCTAAAACACCAGCTGGATTTGGATCCAAAGTCATACACTGCTCATAAACTGAACAAGAGCCCTGGAGGAATGACCAGAAGAATCCTGAGAAAGTACAGGCACTACTGAGATGGTTTTTTCTAAACCTGATCTTTCTTCTCATCCTGAATACCAGAAGAAAACAAATGGAAAGCAAACCAAATGGAAGGCATGTCACAGAAGCACCTGGCTCTGATCTCCTAAAAAAGCACACGAGGGAGAGGTCATCTGCTCAGGATTCCATGCGGTGCTCCTGACATCTGGTCTGGTATTCATAAAGACACCAGTTTGTGTCTGGAGCTCCCTCCCAGCGTAACAGTGCCCTGACTAGTGCAAATTGCAGGTACGAGTCACGGTGGCACAAGCATCTCTTCTGGAGAAGGTTCTTCTCACCTCAACTGGTATATACCAAGCTGATGATTCACTCATCCTAGTTCCAGTTTACCTGGAAAGAGCTCAGGACATGTCCTCCCACATCAGTTAACACAATAGGAGGTTACGGTGACGTCTGCCACCTACCACATCATTTCTCAGGGTCCAACATGCTAACCTGGAGCTCCAGCTTCCGAGGACCCTAATGGTTGGGAAATTCAGCCACTGTACAAGGAGCGGAGGCATTCTGGGGACAGCGATTATAGCAAAGCGGGGAATAAAAAAAAGCATCTTTCAGAGGATGACCTTATCCCACCAACAGAGTGTTTGGAGCACCTGAGGAAAGAAGCCAGAAAGGGCATGTGTAGAGAGACCTGTCACTAATCCTGCAAAGGTGAGCCGAGGGGAATAAAAAGGGATACAGACTTTAGAGACAAATCAGCCTGCTTGTTTTAGAGAAGTTCTTCTGTACTGGAGGCTCCTGAGGAGTTACCAGGCAGTCTCCTTCCTATCTTGAAAATCCAAGAAACCTGCCAAAAACCCCTCTTCTGAAAGAAAGTTTTGGGCTTACAACAAGGTGAGGGCTGTTTCAATACAGGATTTTACCTGTGCAGGCTGAAGGTAACCATGCAACTAGCAGCACCTGAAACTGCAGACCACTGTATATGCAGGGGATCCCTGCAGAGCAATTATGCTGAGATTGGCCCTTTGAAACCAGTCCTACAGCAGCAAGCAGGCAGTATGCCCTGGCCAGCAGGCAGCAAGCCCACAGATGATATTTGCGTAAAGGCTCAGCCAGTTGTGGAGAGGTCCAAAAGGTTTCTGAAATGGGGGCAGCACGTCATCACGCAGAAACACGCAGAAATCTGGGCATCTGATGCAACTGTTCACCTCCCAGGGAATGGTGGGAGAAGCAGCTGTTCCTTTTATACCACCAGGCAACTTCCTTTCTCGACAACCCCAAGAGGAATAAGTTTGCCTCCTCGGAAAACACTCTCTCCAAAGAGCTGGAGAGGGAAGGCGGCCAGGAAGGCAATAGCATGGCAGGGGTTTGAACTAAATGCAGAACGGCTATCAGGATCCAGAAAAGGGATGAAATGCACTGGGAGGATGGGCAACAGCCAGGAGGAGGAGAACAGGGGGGTGAGGGAAGACCCTCCTACCTAAAGGGTGTGCCTAACAGCAGCTCTGTCAGAGCAGCCTTTTAGCTTGTGGGCTAAAAGAAAAAGACTCTCGCCCTCCTGACAAGGTCTCTGGAGAACAGTGGGTTTAGAAAGCAACTGCCAATCCCTCTGGAACAATCCTGTCGTAAATCTGCCTTCTGATGACATAGCAAGAAAAGGCATGACACCGTTTCAAGAAGAGGGAGATGCCTGCAAAGCCATCTGCACAGAGAAAGGACACTGGTGAGGAGTGGCAAGTACTCGCACTGAAGCCAGTGTCAAGGTGTCAGCACCCACTCTTGGCCCTTCATGGAGTTCTGCACAAGGGAGCATGTGAGGTAAAAGAGGACTGGAGTCTCTTGAAGACAAGGCAGGGCAACCTTCAGGTTCAGCTCCGAGAGGCTAAGCTCACCCCTAGAGTTTGTAGCTTCACAGTCAGAAAAGCCTGTGTTGGCTCCCGGTCAAACTCATCCCGTGGATAAGTTTGATGAGCAGGAATCACAAATGCCTCCATGCAGGTGATGCAGGTGAAAAGGGAAAAAAAGTTACCTGAAGGCATTTTTATGCTTGCCACTTTAAGAATCTAGGACTAAACAGATGCTATTGCCTCTTTCTGAATATTCTGTAGCTTACCGTTTCAAATCCATGCTTTGCTTTACTCATATGGCAAACACGCTCGGCTCCAGTTCGAAAAATAAGTCAAACAGGTAAGAACTGAGTTTACCAAAAGTCACAAAAAGGAAGCAATCTTGTAAATGGCTGCTCAAGTATTTCATTAGAAAGCAGGGGTTTAGCACCTCCCTCTAAGCCAACAAGATAGATACCCTTAATCTGTATTTGTACTCATGTTTCAAAGTCTCATTTAAAAAATGAAAATCGGCACTCACTCCAGTATTAGGCTTTCTGCTTTTCTAGTAAGCCCAACAAGCAGTTAAAGAGAAAAACAGCGTGACGTGACAGGGAAAGGGGGATGAGCAGCGAGGTGAGAAAGCTTGCAAATCCTACAAGATTACTAACACAAAGAGAAGGGCAGGTAGCAAAGAACCATAGAAAGATCTTACAAGACTCGGTCGTGGAGCAATAAAATGGCAGAGAAGTACAAAGTGATGCACGTGGGGAAAACCGGTCCTGGCTTCACACACAAAATAGTGCTCTTGGAGCTGATCAGCATCACCTGGAGATTCCGATAGCTCAACACTCAATAGCACTCCAAGAAAACCCAAATCCAAATGCCCCAGGAGGACTTACGAGCAAAAGAGCTTCCCAAAAAGAAAAAAAAGATCAAGAAGTGGTCTGACTACAGCAGGCAAACTCCTTCCCAGGGTGGGGGAATGCTCAGACTGAATGCTCAGCTCTTCAGTCTAACAGAGTAACCAGAAAAAAATGACAGAAGGCTTGAAGTTGATGCCTGACCGGTTTAATCTTGAAATCAAGAATACACTGTAGAATTATTAACTGTTTTAATCTTTTCTGGAATAGCATAACTGCTGGGGCAAGACACAGGACTAAGAGAGAACTGCCAGACTGGACCATGAAATAGCCCTTTCTGGCCTTGTATTTTATGCATCTACAACTCACGCCTTGGCTAAAAGAGATTAGAAAGCATTCTGGATCCTGGTCTCATTCTTCACTCATGTCCAGCAGTTTTATTGTGACTAGAAACTGATGGAGGGGGTGGGGTGGGGAATGAAAGGACTACATCTGTATGAGCAGGAAAAGAACTGGCTTCAGACTTCTCCCATTATAACCTCTGCATGAAATACATTTGGGAATTGGGTAGAATAGAAGGCAACAAGGGAGATGATTTGACATGGTCTGTACGTCGCCATGGAAGGGGAAAGGTGAGCATAAACACTTCCGACCACAACGCTGGATCTGGGACTCTCTGCCACATACTTGTGAATGTTAAGTACAGACACGAATCTTCTGTTTTTAAAAGCTACACTCCATGAAAGAAAGAAGCCTGCCAGACTATAACTAACAATGGGCCTGCCTCTGAAAGGTAATCAAGAACTAAGCTTGAAGTTAGCTACCACAAGCCAGCATTGCACCCTCGCACTGAAGGCGGCCAACAACACCCTGAGCTGCGTTAGGAAGAGTTTTGCCAGCAGCTCGAGGGAGGGAGGTGATCCTTCCCCTCTGCTCAGGGCTGCTGAGGCCAGTCTGTGTGCTCTGCCCACACTGGGCTCCCCAGGACGAGACTGGGACTCACTGGGGTGAGCCCAGCAAAGGGCCACAAAGATGATGAAGGGACTGGAGCACTCTTCATATGCGGAGAGGCTGGGACTCTTCAGCCTGGAGAAGGCTCAGGGGGCTCTTACCAATGTACACCTGATGGGAAGGAATGAAGAAGAGGGAGCCGGGCTCTCCTCAGCAGCGCCTTCTGGCAGGACAAGAGGCAAAGGGCACAAACTGCAAAACATGAAATTAAAGCTGAACACAAGAAAAAACTTTCTGACTGCAACTGTGGTCAAGCACTGCAATTGGTTGCCCACAGAAGTTGTGGCGTCTCCACCCTTGGAGTCCACTCAAAACCTGAGGGGACACGTCCTGGGCAACCTGCTCTGGGTGACCCTGCTTGAGCAGGAGGCGTTGGACTCGATGATATCAAAGGTCCCCAAAACCTCAATGGTTCTGTGAAAGCCACAGACAGAGATCTCTGCCTCAAGCCGAGAGGCAGCAGTCATCAGCCGACTCAGAGGAACAGGCTGGGAGGCAGCTAGAAAACTGTTCCCAGTTCCTCCCTTGTCATCCCTGCCTCAGCTGTGCAAGCCAGTGCACCGCTTTGTCGAGCTGCCCAGTTCTCATCCCGCTGTGATTCTGCAGGTAACGTTAACACAAAGGAGTTAGACGGGAAGAGCTCTAGTTAACGGCATGGGAACCTGAAAGCACAGGAGAACTTTTCTCCAAACATGGGCAATGCTGCTTAGATTCTGTCACCTATGGAAGAGAAGGAAGAAGACAAATGGGCCAAAGGGTTACACAGGAATGAAATACAAGGAAGGCGCAAGAGACATCAAAAACATTGATATGTGCCCTGGAAGGCTATTTTGTAGTCAACTGACCTGCCCATACCCGACTGTGGGCATGAGGCCTCCGCTCCGACTTCCACTCTTCTCCTCTTCACCATTTCTTCCACTGCAGCACTTCCTGACACTTCTTTTCTTCTCTTGACCTTCAAAACATTGCAAACGTGGTATTGATAAAATTTGATTTTGACTTTTTCTGGCAGGTTGACCCTGGCTGAATGCCAGGTGCCCACCAAAGCCGTTCTATCACTCCCCCCCACCCCTCAGCTGGACAGGGGAGAGAAAATATAACAAAAGGGCTCGTGGGTCGAGATAAGGACAGGAGAGATCATTCACCAATTACTGTCACGGGCAAAACAGACTCAGCTTGGAAAAATTAACTCAATTTATTACCAATCAACCAGAGTAGGGTAATGAGAAATAAAACCAAATCTCAAAACACCTTCCCTGCACCCCTCCCTTCTTCCCGGGCACAACTTCACTCCCGGATTCTCTACCTACCCCCCCAGCGGCGCAGGGGGACTTTGGAATGGGATTTACGGTCAGTTCATCACACGTTATTTCTGCCGCTTCATCCTCTTCAGGGGCAGGACTCATCACACTCTTCCCCTGCTCCAGCATGGGGTCCCTCCCACGGGAGACAGTCCTCCACGAACTTCTCCAATGTGGGTCCTTCCCACAGGCCGCAGTTCTTCACGAACTGCTCCAGCATGGGTCCCTTCCACAGCATGCAGTCCTTCAGGAGCACACTGCTCCAGCATGGGTCCCCCACAGGGTCACAAGTCCTGCCAGAAAACCTGCTCCATGGGCTCCTCTCTCCACAGATCCACAGGTCCTGCCAGGAGCCTGCTCCAGCACGGGGTTCCCATGGGGTCACAGCCTCCTTCAGGCACCCACCTGCTCCGGCGTGGGGTCCTCCATAGGCTGCAGGTGGATATCTGCTCCACCGTGGACCTCCATGGGCTGCAGGGGGACAGCCTGCCTCACCATGGTCTTCACCACGGGCTGCAGGGGAATCTCTGCTCCGGCGCCTGGAGCATCTCCTCCCCCTCCTTCTGCACTGACCTTGGTGTCTGCAGGGTTGTTTCTCTTACACGTTCTCACTCCTCTCTCCGGCTGCCATTTCTGTATGTCCCAGCAACTTTTTTTTCCTTCTTAAATATGTTATCACAGAGGTGCTACCACTGTCGCTGATTGGCTCGGCCTTGGCCGGCGGCGGGTCCGTCTTAGAGCCGGCTGGTATTGGCTCTGTCGGACATAGGGGAAGCTTCCAGCAGCTTCTCACAGAAGCCACCCCTGTAACTCCCCCCCCGCTGCTACCAAAACCTTGCCACACAAAGCCAATACACTTTTCTATTCTAGAACAAAAGTCAGACTTAATATACATCCGTATTTCGCAACATTGTCCAGGCTTATACAACAAAAAAACCAAAAAATGACTCAGGAATAAAAGATTAGCTGCCTTATTCAAACAGAAGGTAAGCACTGAGAGGCCATCCAGAGAATTATGCTCAACAGTTTTAAACAGGAACTACTGCTGCCCAGGACATCCTATTTGCTCCATTTTTAGAGGAGGGCCTAGGAACGTAATTAGCTGGAACGTAATGCTAGCAGAGAGAGCGGGATTTTCTCTGGGGGAATTTGGGCAGGACACCTTCACTAATTCACTCCATCTTCAGACACTTACCTGTATTGAAAACAAACCCACCCTGAGCTCTCACTAAACAACAACTTTCCAAAGAAGCTTAACTTTGTTGTTTTCGACACGTACAGCACTTAGGAAACTACTTAATTATTCAGCAATATTGACCTCATACAGACTCTCACAGTGAAGAAACCATTTGACACCTCAGCTCAGACTTGCCAAAAACACATTTAACTGAAGCCAGCACGGCTCTCGCGTCCTCAGGCAGGACTTCATTCAAAGTCCACTGGAATTGACAGGAAGGTTTCCCTCAACTTGGATGGTTCTAGGTGAGAATTCACTCCCACCTTACACTGCCTGCCTGACACCCTGAAACAGGACAACTATAGCATTGCCTAGATATATATTCTGCTTCTCCAGACTACTTGGAATATCACTTTTTAAAAAAAAAAACAACACACAAAACAAAACCACACACGCAACTTACAAGCTCATCACTGCCCTTGTTTACTTCTTTACCTGTAACAGAGGTATTATAAAATCTGGTGAATATTTGGTGACTGGACTTTCTTTAACCAACTTTAAAGTACAGTTTTGCATTGTACCTCACTTCCTGAGAACAAGATAAACGACTTAGAAACAATGCTGGACTTCCATATGATATCTTGAAACTGAAGAACTGCAAATACAGCTCTTTCAGAATTCCTGGCTGTGAATAACACATGCCAGGGGGATGGGGACAATTGCTTTGGACTACTTGTCCATTTGATAAAGGAGATCTGAATATCTACTAAGCGCTCACAAGAAAGACCAGCAGCAGCTTCTCCCAGGGACCAATAATCAGAACAGGAAACAGTAAGAAAAAACACTCAGTTTTCACAACAGAGGAGGTTCAATGCAGAGTCCCACAGAGGTCGCAGCTGGGGCCTGAGGCTGGTCAGGGAATTCACAGAAAAACTGGAAAATGAGACACTAGGGAGGAGACAACAGTTGCTAATTATACAAAAGACATTAGTACCATTATTACTATCATTATTTAGAAAAACAAATGCGTTCTTTCTTTAGGAAAATAGAAACAAAGAGTGTGAAGTTCAATGTCAACAAATGTAGTCAAGCACAAGGAAGAAAAACCTGTGTTCCATATATATATGTACTGGCTCCAGCCTAGCTACTGACATTCAAGAATGAAGGTTGGGAGGCACTGGGCATTGCTTCATAAAAATACTAGCTGAAGAGTCAGCAGTGGGTGAAAAGGCAAAGAGAAATTCTAGACATTTTCAAAAAGCAATACAGGACAAAAGAGAACACATTGCTATGCTCTATTTCAAATCCATGGTACAGCCATACTGCACGCAGTTTTGCTCCCTCTAATTCAAAGACACAGTGGAGGAAGGGAAAGGGAAAAGCAAGACATAGATCGTAGAAGTTTCCAGACATTATCCAAACATACCCATAGTGACTTACCACAAGATACGTCTTGCTGAAAAGAGCTGAGTTCTAGATACATAGTGCAACGTCCCATGGACCTGCTTCATCTCCTACCTCTAACTCCTTGACAGCTCTTTCAGTGGTGTCGAGATCCGGAGCGCTGTGAAACAAACAGAGAGAGTTAGTCCCACCCCAACCAAAAAGCAACAGAGCTACATTCCTTGTAAGAGTTTAAACAACAACAAAACATCATTCCCATTGCACAGAGAAAATACTTAGCAGGCAAATGATTTCCCAGTTTATTGTTCTTAAAAAACATCCATTCTTCCACAACGACTGTTCCTTTGCAATTTTCTGCCCTTTTGTATTTTGTGCGTCTGAGGATACAAAGGATGAGAGATCAGATCTTTTCAGTCGATCCTCAGTAACCTTTAGGATTGGGGTTTTTGACAAGGTGCCCTCAAACCAGCACCTCTCTCTTCCAGTCTATTGCAATGCCATTCTGCTCAAGGGACTAAAAGAAAGAACCGGCAGGACGTGTCTCTTAATCCCCTCCACAGTGCAAACCTGCAGAGGAACGGGCCTTCACGGCATTGGAGCTAGGCCTTGTGATGCTGGGAGCTCTGTACTGCCTGCATCAAACTGTGTTCCCAACTAGTAACTACACCTTTTGTAAGCCAGCTTCTCAAAAGTTGTTTGCTGCTAGGTATCGGCCAACAATAAAATGCACAGGGAGAGAGAACGTCTCAAAGAAAAGCTGAACCCATGAAGAAGTAAACAAATGTCGCACAAATGTCACTTGGAAATAAGGAAATACGGTGGAGTGTAAGGAATTATGGCATGCAAGTATTCTCTGGTATATGGTCTGGCAGGCAGCCATTCTCATATCCTCCACATTCAGGGGCCCCAGCCAGAACTCGGTCAGAGATGAGAACTTTCCTTCCTCTTCAGAAAGGCCCTCTCCTTGCTTAACATGGAACAAGTTAATGAAAGGAATTACACAGCGTGCCACAGCAGAAGGACAGATATCACCCACCCAAGACTTACGCTGTGGTCATGAAGTCTTCATGAATCAGCAGGGACACAAAAGTACGATTCAGGAAGGGACGCTGAAGCGGCCATGAGGAGAAGAGGGTGGAAAGAATGGAAGAAAGCAAGGGGCGATGACAGGCTGCCAAACTCAAACAAATGCAGTGCTCTCTCTACCATCAGGAGATCAAACACCTGCAGGCTGTTCAGAAATGTACGCACACTACTGGCAGTGCCGACCAAAGGGATTACACTGAGGGAAAGAGCTTGGTCACAGACAACAGCAACATTTCAAGCATCTTCTGAACACCACATGACACCACAAGACAGACAACACACCTTCCTCTCCAAAGTCAACACAGAGAACAAAACAAGGAGGAAGGTTAATCCTCCTGGATTTGACACTATTCCAGCAGAATGCTAATAAGCAAAGCTAAAGAAACAACTGCGTTTCAATTCATCCCAAAATAAAGTCATGCGGCAGAATTTCAAAGACTCAGCCTACTTCTCCAAAGGAAAAAGGAGACTAGTGTGGCACGAGATTTAATGCAGCTTCAGGTCTGGAGACAGCCTAATTGGCGTGGTGTTCCTAGCACAGCCTCTGCAATTCTTCTGCAGCTAACAACAGTCACTTCCAGAGTAAACCCAGGCCTTGGCAGTGCCTGTGCACATCTCATTGCAAAAGCAAATTCACTCACACTCCTAAAACCACTCTCTAGGCAGAGGCTTGAGTCGTTGCCTGTGGCATTTTAGCCCTGCTGCAACCTCACTGGCATGAAAACAGGGGTTTCGGGATGCCACGACGCTGTTCTGTTTCTCTGACGCAGGGATACTTCCTGGCTCAAAAAGATCTCAGTCCTAGTTTCTGCATGGGTGCCACCACCTGAAAAGAGACTTAACCTCAACAGTTTAGAACACTTTCCAAAAGCCTCTGAGGGCATCAACCTTGAACTGCAGTCTGATGACGATCACAGCCTTGAACGATGTACACAGGGAGCCAGATTATGCTGAGCCACTGCTTTGGGGGTTTTTATTAATACTTACGAATACTATCATTATTAATTTTTTATCAGAGGCTAAGGCAGCAACAACTCATAAAGTTTCAGACCAAGTTTGAGCCCTACAGAACACTCCTTCAGCAGGACCCAATCTATAAGCAACTCCTTAAATATACAACCCTTAAACCTAAGCAGCCCCAGCTCCTTTTTCAGAGCAGCTCAAACTTCTGGAATTCTTACAGATCGCAGCCTCTGGGATTCCAAGTCCCCTCTCAAACTAAAAGCTCCAGAGCTCCTCCAGTGAGCTGGTCAAGGTTTTGCCCACTCACAAAAGCACTTGCCCATCATCTCTGTCTGCCTGACTAGCAGACACAAGCAGACTCCTCCAGGGCAATACCCTTAGGGAAAGTCTCCGTTTCACTTCTAAAGGACCATCCTCTTCACTTCTTTTACATCTTCCCCAGCTGACCAGACTGCTCAGCACCCTGTGTTTTAGTTACTTTGCTGGCTGCTAACTCAAACTTCCCATTTGAGGCTTACCACACAACTGGTACCTCCCACAACCCTCCTATTCACTGTCAAGGCCGTTTTCCTTTCTCTGCCTTGCATGCCAGCAGTACCACAGACTAAACCACTCTCCCTTCACTCTCATTTCTCAGGCTTGCCGCTACAGTGCCTTCTAGAAACTGAGAACAGCAGTGTCCTAGTTTCAGCTGGGATAGAGTGAACTGTCTTCCTAGCAGCTGCTAGGTGCTATGGTTTGAGTTCAGTATGTGAAGAATGTTGATAACACTGATGTTTTCAGTTGTTACTCAGTCGTGTTTAGACTCAAGTCAAGGATTTTTCAGCTTCTCATGCCCAGCCAGCGAGAAAGCTGGAGAGGCACAAGAAGTTGGCACAGGACACAGCCAGGGCACCTGACCCAAACTGGCCAACGGGGTATTCCATACCATGGGACGTCCCATCCAGTAGAGGAACTGGGGAGTGGGGGCGGGGAATCGCTGCTTGGGGACTAGCTGGGTGTCGATCGGCGGGTGGTGAGCAATTGCACTGCGCATCATTTGTACATTCCAATCCTTTTATTATTGCTGTTGTCATTTTATTAGTGTTATCATTATCATTATTAGTTTCTTCCTTTCTGTTCTATTAAACCGTTCTTATCGCAACCCAGGAGTTTTATTTCTTTTCCCGATTTTCTCCCCCATCCCACTGGGTGGGGGGGGAGTGAGTGAGCGGCTGCGTGCTGCTTAGTTGCTGGCTGGGGTTAAACCACGACAAGCAGTTAACCTAAAAGTCCTGCTCAGCCCCTCTGCCTGCAGCAGAGCCACGCTCTTGTTTCAAAACAACAGGACAGGTTTGTCACAAACACATCTGAAAGAGGAGTGGCAGCGCAAGGGGAACCTTGAGAGAGAAAAAATCCCAAGAGCACAACAAACAACTACTGCCAGGGAGAGTTTCCAAAGACACTTTCCACATCCACACTTGAGAGCCAGATTGCCAGGCCAGCGAAAGGCACATTGCTAACAGCAGACAGCCCAAGAAATAAGTACATACTTTGAGTACAGAGCGCCACGGCTGTGCTGGTTTTGACTGGGAGAGTTAATTTTCCCCACAGTAGCTTGCACGGGGCTACGTTTTGGATTTGTGCTGAAAGCAGTGCTTACACAGCATCAAGGCCTTTTCTGCTCCTCACACCGCCCCACCAGGGAGTCGGCTGGGGGTGCACAAGAACCTGGGGGGGCACGAGGCTGGGACAGCTGACCCCAACTGACCCAAGGGATATTCCAGACCATAGGATGTCACGCTCAGCAATATAACTGGGGGAAGAAGAAGGAAGGGGGGACATGCCCAAGTAACTGTTAGGCGTGATGGAGCCCTGCTTTCCTGCAAATAAAACACCTGCCAGACAATGGGAAGCAGTGACTGAATTCCTGATTTTGCTTTGCTCGCGTGCACAGCTTTTGCTTGACTGATTAAACCGCCTTTATCCCAACCTGCGAGTTGATTCACCCTTCCGATTCTCTCCCTCCTCCCACTGCAGGGCAGTGAGCGAGCGGCCGTGCGGGGCTTAGCTGCCGGCTGGGCTTAAACCACTACAAAGGCTCTAGAGCTTCTCAGGTGAACGCTTTAAACAAAATTTCAAAATACCGCCAGTAAAACCAGCCTCTTTTCCCACTGAAGCACGAAATCCACCCACGGCAGTGAAACAGGAGCACTTTTTACAGCTCCCGTTACTCTCTCAGGCCGATGCTCAGCCTGTCCAAGGGCAGCAGCCACTTGGAAGGGACCGCTTTCACGCTCGGTGAAAGAAGGCAGGAAAAGAGCAGCCCCCACCGTCTGAATTCAGGGTCTCCTATGAACTCACTGCTACCTGCAGTCACCAAACTGCAGGCTGTAGCTTCAACGTGCTCACCTGCCAGATTTTAAGTGCGTACACAAGCCTGCCTGCAGGAAGAAACCCGGTTTCAGGCAACCGACAGGGACCTGCTTTCGAGGACGTCCTCCTTTCTCCCAGCCCGGGGAAGGAAGCAGGAGAGCCAACGGGACGGGACTGCTCTGGAAATGCCGCTGCCGACCTCCCTGAAGCCTGACAGGCCTCTTGCCCCGGGGGCTGCCAAGAACGCCCGGGCAGGACTGTGTCGCAGCCCGCCACCGACGCCGGGCTGTGAGGGACACCCCCGGCGGCTGCGGCTCCCTGCGGGGACAGCCGGCAGAAACTCCTTTCTCTCCACAGCCGCACGTCTCCGCGGTGCCCGCCGGCCTCCGCCGGACAGCCACCAGCGGCAGGCAGTCCCCTGCTGCCCCCGCAGCCCCGGGGGCGGCAGGGAGGGGCCGGGGCTGGCCGGGCCTGCGGGGGGAAGGCCGGGACCCGGCGCCCCGGCCTGCCGCGAGGGGAGATGCCGCCACCGCCGCCGCCGCCGCCTCAGCCCCGCTGCCGGCCTGCGAGGCCCCCGGGCAGCCCCGGCGCTGGCGACCGCCGGGCAGCCCACCGCTCCACGCACGGGGAGGAGCCCCCGCCACGGCCACCGGCCCCGCCGCGCCCGCCGCCCGCCCTTGCCTCAGGCGGGGCCGGGCCGCGGCTGCGGCCGGAGCGGAGCCGAGGGGAGCCGAGGGGAGCCGAGCCCAAACGAGATGACCCGAACCGAGCCGAGCGGAGCCGAGGGGAGCCGAAACGACATGAGCCGAGGGGAGCCGAGCCCAAACGAGACGAGCCGAACCGAGCCGAGCGGAGCCGAGGGGAGGCGAGCCCAGCCGAAACGAGCGGAGCCGAACGGAGCCGAGCCGAGCCCAGCCGAAGGGAGCCGAGCCGAGCCGAGATGAGCCGAGCCCGGCCCGGGCGCCCCCTCCCTCTGCTCCAGCTCCCCGCGCTGCTCTGCACTGGCTGCTGCTGCTGCTGCTGTGCTGCAGAGGCAGCTGCATTTTGGGGCTTGGAGCGCTTTGGGTTCCAGCGTGAGCCCGAAGCATCAGAGGAGTTGGCCTGTACCTCGTGGCAGGTCTTGCAGCTGCTTTCAGGGGGGTCTGGGCTCTGCCCAGGCCTCTCGAGTCAACGTTAACTCTGGTGCCTAATGACAGTATGCTGGCAGTGGCCCTGGTAGCTCAGCCCTTTCTCTCCCAAATTGTGATGAGGTCAGCAGGTTTGCCTTTTCTTGGTCTAGGCACCCTTCACGCAAAGATTCCCAGAGATTTTTTCATCCCTCCCCTACACACACAGTGGGATACCTGGAGGGCCACAGAAATGCAACAGCAGCAGCGTTAGGCTCTTCTGGGGTTTGGGGGAGGAAACGCCCTCATAGATAGCTGTCGGGAGCCTGTCTGGCAGCCACCTTTTACTTCTCAGACACACACAACCGACAAGCTCCGATGGTCAGTGACCTAGCCGAGCGATGATCAAAACAGAAGGCACTTTTTCTCCCACGAAAGCCTAACAGCGACGTTTGTAAGAAAAACAATGTCCCCGTTCGTTCTCTTGTGCCCAACACAACAACGGATTTTGGTGTAAAAGAAGAGGCTCCTAAGGAACTAAATAAAAACCTAAACACAGAACGTGGGGGGCAGGATAGTCAGCACTTCCCTTTGCCCTGTAAAGTACATCCTTTCCATTAAAATGAGGAGTTCCTCTTTGTTGAACCAGGAGGCAGTCAGTGCTCACCGGCTTCTGACAGCAGCCCTGCCTGGGGAACCCGGCTCAGACAAGCACTTGCACCACTTTGGTGCTGCTCGGGAGCAGCTGGACTCCTCCTGCCTCTCAGGAAATGCCTGGATCAGAAATGAGCTCAGCCCTTCTACTCTGCCTGGGGAGCTGCCCGCTGGAAACTGGAGCGGCATTTTTCCAGGAGGAATCCTCTTTTCTGATTGCTTTTCCTCGCAGCTCGCGTACCTGGGCATCTAGGGTCGAGGTAGGTTTTCCATCCCACTTCCTCATCTCCTCTTCATGGTCACGCAGGTAAAACCACAGGGTACACCATGGCACGTACCTTCTATCTCCTCTCTCGTGAGCAGAGGAACGCTTACTCCTCATAGCTGCGACGCGGGCCCATACAGGCGGGGAGAAGGACATAGCCTCTTTGAATTGCTGGAACTCCCGGGACAGTTCCTCTACAGCCGAGACCCGGGCCCATCGGGAGGAAGAGAGACTTCCTTGGTATTGCCAGAGTTAACCAGCCACTTCATCCACTGTTTGTCCCTCGCCTTCTTTCCGGGACATCACTGCCAATGAGTTGGCATATGACGCTGGTGCACGTCGTAGAAACTTCCGCCACATGGGTTGTGTGCATTGCACTGCATCTGGATCTGTGGGTGACTGCTTGTTATCCGGATCATTATAAATCACCTCCAGCACGGCTAATTCCCTCAGGTACTGGATACCTTTCTCCGTGGTGGTCCACTTGCCCGGGTGACACGTAACGTCTTCCTTGAAGGGGTATTTTTCCTTCACGCCTGACGGAAGTCCCCTCCAGAGGCTGAGGGCTCGTGTCTTTTTCCCAATCGCCTTGTCAATGGCCCCTTCCCTAGACAGGGATCCCACCTGCTTGCCTTCCCTACCCTCTAATTCCAAGCAACACCACCACTAATTTCTTCAGAACTTAATTCCCCCTTTAAGGTGTTTAAAACTGAAAAGGTGGCTCCAGTGTCAACTAAAAATTCAATTTTCTGTTCTCCCAGGTTAGCTGTAACCAGACGTTCTGCTGGGAGACTCCCCTCTGGTCCCCGTCAGATACTTTCACTCAACTTTCCCAAGAAAGGGGGAACTTGCTGAGACTGTGCAGTCAAAATTGGGATCACTTGTGACCTCGTAGGTCTCAGGGGACATTCCTCTTTCCAGTGTCCTTCTTGTTTACAGTATGCACACTGATTCAGTCCCAGGGACTGCTTGAATCCCACTGGTGACCCCAATCCAGTTCTTCTCCCTCGTCCCGTTCTTCAACCACATCCCCTTCCTCGAGGAATAACTCCTCTGCCTCGTCCCATACCAGCTCCTACTTCCAGAGCAGCTACTAACCTTGCATTCATTTCACTCTGTAATTCATCTCTATTGCCATATGCCACCCAAGCAACTTCTAATAATTTTCCCCAATCTCGAGAATCTGCTCCTTGTAATTTTCTGTAATTTCCTTCTGAGATCATCAGAGGATTGTCCTATAAATAAAGGAGCCAATTGAGCTTTTCCTTCTTCAGACTCAGGATCCATACTAGTATATTTCCTAGCAGCATCTTTTAATCTGCTTAGAAATTCAGTGGGAGACTCTACATTAATTGCTATAGAGGCAGCAGTAATTCTTGTAACCTTGTACCTTTCAACAGCCTGTAAAAAGGGAATAAAATGTCCATATTTCAGTGCTAACTGCTATCATCTGCAGCCACAAACAGAAAGAAACAGCACATGCTAAAAATAAAAGAAGAAAAGTTAAATAATCCTGCAAAAGAAAATACCCTGTTCCTCATACCATGATCCAGGGATTTTGTAACTTAGTGAGAATCCACGGGACTGTTTCACATTTACAACCAGTACTTTTATATTTACAACTTTACGACTCAAAGGATCCATTTGAGTCGAAGGGCTGCTTTTGCGACCACTGACCCATTGAAGTTCTTGCTGGCTGTCCTTGAAGTCTTTATTCTTGTCCTTGTTCTTTGATCTTGAAGCTTAAGGCAGTTTCAATCACATGTGCTCAGTTTCAGCATTGTTCTCATCTAGCGTACAGGAACATCTAGTCATAAGAGCAAAGAACTGCAAAACTTATGAATAATTACTAGTTAATCACTTGACTACACTTTTGTCATTATCTCCCCAGTTACCCTTTTTCTATTGTTTCAACCATAATGTTAATGTATGATCATTTACCAAATCTCCCTTATACAGTCATCTAGCAGCAAACCAGTTTTCATAGTGTGATAATAGATAAGCGTTTGTTAATCAAATCTTGCTTATGTTAGTAGAAAAACCAGATGTCGGCCTTAAAACAGGAAGGAGGGAGTCTTGCATTAGCTACAGATAACTGGTAATGTAAACAATGTTTGTGCAAGCCTTGTGTTTATACAAAAGGTAATAAAACATGTATGTGTCAAGTGAGGGGCCCAGGGTGGTCACAGGAGGAAGACTTGGGGCCTGTAAAAGGTAATAAAACACGCATGTGTCAAGTGAGTGGCACAGGGCAGTCGCAGGAGGAAGACTTGGGGGCCTTCATCCCAGCAATCACCAGGAGGCAGAAAAAGACCCCCCTAGCAACAGATCGGCGCAGATGCGGAGTACACCAAGGAAGCCAGAAGGCAGAAAAAGACCCCCCTAGCAACAGATCGGCGCAGACGCGGAGTACACTAAGGAAGATACGTATACCGAAAATGACACATATACCGGAAATAGAGGACTATAAGAACTGTGGCTACGGGAAGGGGGGTTGCGAGCCGTTGGTGGAGCAGTGGCTCCCCGGCCGCCCAGCGCTGTTTTGCCTATTTACCGCTTGCTTAATAAATTACTTCTAATTATTCACCACAGTCGGCTCCTGGACCTTTGTCCAAACTTATAACAATAGAAGGTACAAAATATTAAAACCATAAAAGTTTGAAGAAACCACATGAAACGTATGGACATATGCTATCAAGTTCAGTTATACATATTCGATTTCCAAAGTTCTTCCCCCAAACTATTACTGGGAGTCGCTTATCTCGCGGTTTCTATTGGGTTAAAGTTTCCCCGCTTCGAATTAAAGGTACAGTGTTCTTTTGTTCTACAGCGCATGCTCAAGGGGGGGGTGGGGGGGTGAGTACGTCTTTTGGTGTGGGATTGAGTCGGTGGTCTGATCTCCCGCTGCCGCCTTTACCTTTCCTCCAGTTGTCGAAGATTTTGGCTGACTTCATGCCTATTAGCAATTTTTCAACTTTTCTGCGCCTCCTGGGGTAGGATGTTCCCTTCTTATCATTATCAGTCTTTTCGTTCTCCTTCAGGGGCCCAGTCGTTAGCAAGGCACGCCTTGTATATACAAAGGATATCTTATTTCACAAGACCTCTGGGGTCTTCTTAAGGAAATCACTCCTTAAGTACCTCGCTTCTCAAGTACATCTTTTCTCAAGTACGCCGTTACTACTTTGGAATCCAGTGAGATTAATGCTTGCTGCACCTCTGTCGAGAGAAGCCCCTTGACTGAAATACCCCCATTTCAGTCCTTGGCTGCTCTTCTTGGGTCTGCTAACTCACTGTTTCGGGTTTGTGTGGCGGGGTTTGTGTGTTGCGGGGGAGGGTCCGCAGGGCCGGCTCCTGGGAGAAGCTGCTCGAAGCTCCCCCGGCTGGGAGCCGGACCCGCCGCTGGCCCAGGCCGAGCCCCTCCGCGACGGCGGTAGCGCCTGTGGGAGAACAGCTTTCAGAAGGGGAACGCCCAGTGAGTCGGGGGAGTGGGCTGTGAGAGGAACCCCTCTGCGGGTACCGAGGTCAGGGAAGGAGGAGGAGCGGGGGAGGACGCGGTGAGGCGGCAGGCTGTCCCCCCCAGCCCATGGAGGGGAGCGGGGGAGCGGAGGGCGCCCAAGATGGCCGCGCCTCCGTGGCTGAGGCAGTCTGTGACTGAAGGACTGCGCCCTGTCTGTGGAAGGGACCCGCGCTGGAGCAGTGGGTGAAGGGCTGCCTCCCGCGGGAAGGACCCACGCTGGAGCAGTGGGTGAAGGGCTGCCTCCCGCGGGAGGGACGGACCCCACGGCGGAGCAGGGGCCGAGCGCGGAGTCCTCCTCCCCCTGAGGAGGAAGGAGCGGCAGAGACCAGGGGTGAGGAACCGACCCCAGCCCCCGTCCCCTGCTCCCCTGGGGAGAGAGAACCGGGAGTGGGGCTGAGGCGGGAGGGCGGGGGGGAAGCTGCTCTCGGGTTGGGGTTTACTTCCCAATAGCCTTGGTTTGGTTTGACTGGTAGCAAATTAAATTGATTTTGTTCCTTCCCCAAGTTGAGCCCGTCTTTCGCCCGTGACCATAAGTGGGGAGTGACCCCTCCCTGTCCTTGTCTCGACCCACGAGCCTGCCTTTATATTTTCTCCCCCTCCCACGGGGGGCGGGGGGTGGGTGAGGAGTGAGCGAGAGCGGCTGCGTGGTGCTTTGTCAGGGGCTGGGCTGAGACCAGGACCCTTGCCCGTGCATGCTCTGTAATACTTGAAAGTTAGAATGTGACACAGGTGTTCAGTGTGGTAGGATCACTGGGATTTTCGGAAGTGCCTAATTTATTCAGAAGCCATCCGGAAATTTTGGAATCTGTGAAACAGATACAGTTCATCGAATTTAAGTAAGGCATGTATTCTGTTCTTCAAAGGTGGGGAGGAGATCTGACTGAAGGATGCCAATTGTACTTTGTCAGTGGAGTTAGACTTACAGATGAGGGTGGGTTCTCTGAAGGACATGCAAGAGGCACCTGGTGACACTTGTAAATAAATGTAAAAAGGTCATCCATAGAAATATTTTGGCATTTGAATGTCTGCTGGGAAAAGTTGAAATTTCAACAGGAAAGAAGTATGGTTTTTTGATACTAGTCCTTCAGTGGTATCTCAAATCTGTAATTTAAGCACTAAAAAACTCAACGATTAATATTGTATTGATTTGGTACTTTGTTGTTCGGTTAGTTCTTTGTCTTAAAATACAGCCCCATCAATACATGCTAAGCTCTAAGTTAATGTGGAGAGGATGGTTTTTATGGAGATGTGAAAACTCCCTGTTCTGTAACCAAATCTCTTTATGGGAAGCATTGTGGTCTTGGACTTGGAATGACCTGAAAGTTAGTGCTTATTTCCACTTGGAGCTTTATTTCGGGTTTTCAGGCTTAATCCCAAACTGGTGGTGATGCAAAGGTCAAAAGATCACAGAGCATCTTTGTTTTGCAGACTGCTGAGAGGCTGGACAGTAGGCCTATGAATGTATTTTGCTGACTGTCTGGTTTTGCAGGGTCTAAATGACAAAACTGCTTGCGGAACACCATTATCGTTGGGCTGAGCGGCAACCTCAAGGAAAGGCCAAAGCCAACCATCGTCAGTGACCCTAGACCTCCTGAAGAAATCTTAGTGGATGAACTACCACCGGTGGACAGTCCTGAGGCATTGGTGAAAACATCTTTCAGGTCTGACAGATACGAGTTTACTTTGTTTATCCTTGAGAGGATATCTTTTTAAGACTAAGTCTGCAGTGTGGGTTTGGTGGGAGAAATCAGTCCCGAAGGATTCCGCAATGCTGCGTATCCGTACTGAACAACAGTGAAAAAAGAGGTCCATAGATAATCCTGGCTGGACTTGTCCTTTACTTCTCCGACCTCATTAGCCTTCCTAAAAGATGATGAACTAGACAGATATAAAGCCTGTAACTAGTCAAAATGGTCGGCAAAGACAGCTCATTATAGGAAGATGTCTTTGAAGGTTGGCACTGTTTCTTCTGGAAGTGGTTTGGTGATGAAGACTTGCACTTGAGGTCAGATGATGTGCTTTATTGATGCCAGAGAGAGCTAACCCTTTTTCTGTTGCTGTGATGTCTTGAGAACTGTCTAGCATGAATTGATTTTACCAAGGAGAAGGATTCTGGCCAGGGGCTTGCAAGCAAGCGATGGCTGCTGTTGTAAAGTGTGTGATAGATCCCTTGCTGGGTTTTTCTACCTCTTATTTAATCATGTGGACGTACAGTTGTCCGATGTTTCTTGGAGGCATGTTTTCTGAAAATGATTTTCTCAAAGTGAGGTAAACTAGAGAAGCCGTGTGATCTTTGACCAAAATGTGAAAATGGGCGTGCCCAGCAAAAGCGGAGTGAGTGGCAGAATTTATTTTTTCCAAGTGTTTTTCGAGCCTTTTTTCGGTTGTTCTTGAAAACCTATGCTCTACTTTTATAGTAAACCCACATGTGTGCGAGCATAAAATGGTTTTTGCTTTGGATAAATTTCTCTTGGCTACAGTGATTTTGATTGTACCTCAGTCTGTCAAACTTATGTCGGTCTTCCTATAATCGTTATTTTGAAGGCACTGAAGTTTAAGTCATGATATTAGGTGGTAATTTCAGATACCTTGTTTATCCTGCTTGACATTTAAAACCACGTTACCATAAAGTGAGTTTGTCAGTCTATATAAATGAATCCTGTAATTCCATGGGGCATTTTCATTCTTTAATATTTCCATTGAAATGATTCGGGACAAGTGTTTCAGAACCTGGATCCTCCTTTTATGGTGAGCTGTGGTATTTAATGGCTTTTAAACACTTTGTGTCTCTGCTATTTAAAATGTATAATTTCAAGAGGTCTAACTCTTTTTCAGCTTTCACTTCTCATACCAAATTCTGGGTATCTGCAATCCTTAGGTTGCCGTCGTCAAGATAATTTCAACCTTTTTATGTGCCAAAATAATGTCACAGCATTTCAAATGGCATGATTTGATCACGTGAGTAGGGGTGACTCTTGGAAGAAGTGAGCTTGTATATAGCATGAAGGGTTGGAAAATGTAATTAAGCAAAGTAGTTTTGGTGATGCAGTTTAAATGGCTTTATAAACATTACAGAACCTTTGTATTTCACCAGTAGAGCAATTACTGTACAATGTGGCATTTTTGGAGGCTTTTATAGATGGGAATCCAAACAAATTGCTGTTACAAAGTAAATTTTAATTGCCTAGTTTCATAAAGAAAGGAAGCCCCGTGTGCGCTTGAGCTGTGCAGGGGAGTGGAAGAGAAGAGAGTACATTGCAATTACTGTCTAAAGACACGAGAAGATAAAAACACTGCGGTGTTTTTATTGAGTTGGGGATCTTGTTGATATTACAGTGCAAACTGGGGCTTAGGAGGCAGTAGCATCTTTTGTATGATAGGCTGCATGTTTGATTCATCAAGGTCTTCTGTGGGTCGTGATCTTCAAGTGGTTCCGTGACAGAGTTTGCCTGGTGTGTCTGAGGGTAAGTGATTGCCTGGCAAGCATGGGCTTTCCTTGTTTCTTGTTGACTAGACGCTAGTGGACGATCTTGCTACCCTGTTGCCTTTTGGGGACTGAAATGTGCTTTCCGAGTTGTCCAGTTCAGCCTGTCTTAATTGGGAATCTGGTGGCTGAATCTCAGGGGGTGCGTGGGGCCATGTTGGGCTTGCAGGAACTGATTTTAGAGAGAGAAAAACCAGGCCTTGCTTTTGAACGTGACTGCTACAGACTGTAAAATGCAGCGACTCCCTTACTAGTTCTGATTCGCTGCTGTTGGAGCAGTGTATGGCGCAACTATCCCTTTCATGCCCAGCTAGAAAGAGAATGCCTCTCCAGTGTCAAGTGAGTCACGCTTGCTTGTGATTGCATATCTTTTTATGTGAATACATATAAGCAGCATGAAATCCCAGCTGCCACCTCTTGTATTAGATCTTGTTTTCTACTGTGCAGTACTTATTGTTCTGTAGCTTGGAAAATTAGGAAGAGATCTATGTTTGATTTTGTTCCACTTCTAGATATGAGCTTGAAACGCATTTAAACATGGAAGGAGGAATGTGACTATTTCAATCATTTTGGTTGTACTTTTCCTGCGGTAATAATCCATCTTTAAGATGTAAAGCAAAACCCAAATTGCAGGAGGTAGAAATACACGGACGCCTGTAAAGTTGAAAGCAAATGACAGACGACCCTTTATTGCTAAAACACACACGTATTTATAATCACATATTCTGCAAAGTCATTGTACACGCGCCCAAGCATAGAATATGATTGGTTATACCATCTGTGTACACGCGCATAAACATAAGGCATAATTGGTTATACCATCTCTGTACGCACGCATAAACATAAGGCATAATTGGTTATACCATCTAAAACATGCAAAACTTGTCTCAGTCTAATTGGTCAAAATAAACTGCCAAATTGAGGTTCTTTGTGCCAAGTTCCCTTTATCGTGGATTGCGCACTTGTGTTCTTCTAATTGGCTTTATTATCATCTTTCTTCTTTCATGTCTTCTTGTTTGTTCTGCTCAAGGTCTTCTAAAGGCGTCTGGAATGCTCTTGTGACTGTTAGCTAAGTATGTTCCTACACCAAATGAAACCAACCCCCTCTCTATACTCCGCATAAGTCTGGTGCATGATCCCTCCCTAATGAAAAAGTGTTCTGATGGGTCTTGATTGTCTTATACAATTATTTTGCTATCTCTTTTCTGAAGATACCAAGAACCAGCACTAGATTGGTCTAAACAAGGCTGATTACCTTTCTAAAGAGAGAATTGGAAGAGTTTGTAGTATCATCTTGTTTGGAATATTGCAGTGAGCGAGTAGTTGTAAGTAATTTTGTGTCTTGACTAGTTATACTACTCCAGTGCTTAAAATATAGATTTAAAATCCATTCTCACTGGCATTTAGTCTATTTGTCTAGTAAAGGCAGGGGAGGCCCCACTTTGAATTACATTTGAAAATACACTGGAATATGGAGAATGGTGGATTATCCCCTTTTGACAAGGAAAAAAAGTATAATGAGACACATAGAAGTGATTAGCTTCTTGGCCCACACTTTATGCAACAAACCCGATATATCCACTGTCTGTCTTTGCACGAATATGCAAGTTCACAATTACAGGAGCTGTGATCCCTTTCTTTTTGAATAGCTGTGCGTGGATCAGCATCCATGTATGTACAGTCGTTGGCAGTGGCTGTGGACTGATGCCACTGTGGAATATTAGGTGGTGGGCGTACGGCCTTGCCAGGGCTGGGTGATCTGGCTATTGGCTGGAGATGTCAGCGGTTGCTGACACTGAAGCCTGTAACTCAGAAACTCTCTTCCCAGATCTGCTTTTTGGTCTGCTTGGTCCCTATAAAGAGTAGTGGTGCTATTGGTCTTGGTAAGAATTAACAGTGGTAATTACTGAGCTCTTCAGGAGACTGTGTGGTAACTTTACAGCCTGCTTCAGCTTCCGTGTGCTGCTCCCTGGCAGCGCTACCCAAGCAGGCATTTTGATAATGCTGGGCTGGCACCCAGCAGGGGGAGCAGAGAAACCAGAGACGGTTTGGGTGCTGTTCTCCCAATACCACCTAGAAGTTTGTGGAAGTGCTTTATATTGGAGGATAGGAGAGAAACTGCTGCATTTGTCCCCAGACTGCTGCCTGGAGTGAAGCAAGTCACCAGGGTGGCAGTGCTCCAGCTGAAAACTTGATGTGTCCAAGATGTCATCATTTCTGCTAGACTTGTTTGGTTTTGATGTACGGGAGAGACGGGCTGTTATTTTGAGTCCGGAGAGCTGGGACACTGGACTGGGGTATATGACTGTGGTGGTGCTTATGGGATGTAATGGCTGTGGTGGATCTTGTGGCAGGAGAGATCCCATGGTACAAGGTGACGGTGACATCCAGGGAGGAGTGGAGATGCTCATCTGAGACAAAATGTTCAGTGCAACCTGCCATCCTGGTCCAGGGCCTGTGTGACAGCTGAAGTTGGTCTGGAATCGTGGAGTAGTCCAGCTGGCTCTATCTAGCACGCGGGGGCTTGGGGCAGGAGTGATTCCAAAGTGATCAATCAGGGTAGCAGGCAGCTGAACAGTCAGCAGGTGAGGCAAAGACCCTCTGTCCTGTACCAGACAAGCCTTACTGGATACCTATGTAGCTATACTGAACTAGGAAGTGATATATGTCATCTGTTACTGAGGCCATATGTCCTGGGAACCAGAAAGGCAGATTCAGTTCCTTCAAGGTCAGAGTGTTTTTAAGCTCAAGGCTTGCATGGGTTCTTAATTGCTGTCACCTTTCAAAATACTTTTAGCTTGAGACTGGTAACACCCCTGCTTACCTTAATAGCTGCTTTCCCTGTGTCAGCTGCAAAGTTTCTTTATCTTTCCAAGGACGCTTTGCTTTGCTTTCCTTATCTGCTTCTGTTCTGCTTTGGGAGTCTTAAATCGCACCGACAGCTAACCTTCCTGTATTTCGGGTTCGGTTGTGAGTGATGTAAACTGTTGCTCGTGCCAGCTACTGGCCATTTGATCGACAGGATAGAGGTGATACTGCAGCGCTCCAAATGCGAAAACTTCAGTCCCAGCACTGTGTGCTGGGAGTCAGCCCACGAGCCTCAGTTGTGTGGGTCAAGGTGGCATCGGTGGGAATAAGGGGTATGAGCCAGCCTTCCCCCTACCTTGCCTGAGTCCTAGCAAGAGCCCATCTCCAGTCACCTGGTGGAGAGGGACCTACAGGACTCCTTTAGCACCTCTCACATTTTGACACTCTCTGGGCAGCCCCAAAGCTTGGCTGTAGCGACCTAAGCTAGTATGTGAGGTCTGAAAATCAGAGAGGGAGGTGATGCTATGTGGGAGAGCTGTGACCATGACCGCAGAAGAACAGGAGTTGAGGGCTAGTCGTGGGGTAGAATAAAGCCCGCCTTCCCTCCCGGGTCTCAGTATTTGTTTATTGCCTTTTTTATTTGGATTTTCTTCTTGTTTTTTTTAAAGAACACACAAAAATGAGAGATCAATCTCACTTGCCCTAACTTGTTTAAAAAAAAAAAAAAAAAAAAGGACATTTTCTCATTGTTTTTTGTACCCATCTACTGCAGATTCAGGTCTCGCTAAACATTAAAATGTAAGCAGTCTCTCTGAAAACCACCCTTCTCAACATCTTTTTCAATCCAGACTTGTTATAAGGCACTTTACTTGCATTAAACTTAAATTCATCGATGTGGTATTCAAACCTGTTGCTTCTTCCTGTTATTTATTGGTAGTCATTGTGACGAATAAGAAGGGAAGTGTTCTGTTCGTTAAGGAAATGGCTCCCATATCATTTGTCTCTCTTGTCTCTTCTTTTAATTGTGCCTCCCTTCTAGGTGCATGTCATGCTTTGTGAGAGCTGTGCACTCATTTCTTGGTAGATTGAGATTTATGAGTCAGAGGGGGAATGATCAGAGGAGAAAGATTTATCCCAGTTCCTGTTCAACGGCTGCATTCTCTCTCTCTTTGCGTATATCCACAGGGGTCCAGGAGGAAGGTGTTTTTTCAGGCAGTTGCAAGAGAAATGGACTTCTCTGTCTTTTGGTTTGGGGTTTTTTTTGGTGTCACAGTTGTCTTGCTCTTCATAGGATAGATGTATTATTGATGACAAGCAAAGCCAGAGATTCTGTCCCTGTCAATATCAGACACGTGAAAAGACCCAAGTTGAGAAATTCAGATGGACTGTGGGTGTCCTAGCAGAGCTGTGCCTCTGAAAGGCAGGGAAGAAATCCGCTTCCAAAATGGGAATGAGAGTTTGAGCTGAAGCTCCATGGATAAACAAAGTCGTGGTAGTAAAGAAGTCCTGCTTTGAGGACTGCCCAATGCCTGTCCTTGACCACCCTTCTCTGCCTGACATATGTCACGTGAATCTTGTACCATAATAAACTCTGAGCATTTGTTTTGCAGCTGTGCAAGGCTTCCAGTTCCGTCTTTGTAAGCATGCAGATCACCCCCAGTCCTTGACATGGACTAGAGTACCCCCACCACACACAGAGGGCGAACGTGTTTTTAGATCCAGATGTGGTATAGCTCTACAACCATGTGAGTCTCAAATGTCCGTGTGGCACTCCTGTGGGTATACAAGGCTGTTCCAGGGGCTGTGCTTAGTTGCTTGGCTTACTGAAGTTGCTAGCCCAGTCTTCCTTGCAGGTTTTCAGAAGAAACTGTATATGGGCAGGGAGTTGTATATAGGAAAAGACACTAATTTAAGGATAGCCTTTATTCTGATAAGGAAGTGTTTCATAATGCACTATTTAGTTGTCTCCACCATGATTGATTAAAAGCCTCTACATACTAATATCAAACTGGGATGCCTTGCAATTCCTGTTGACATAATTTTTAGCCTGGTTTCCTAAGGAAAACTGGCTATCCTTTTCCAAAGGAAATTGCTGTATATCTCTCAGTCAGCCTTCCCGTTAAGTTCTTTAGCATAGCTGAACTTGATCAGTAGCTTAACAGAATGGTAGACATCTCAAAGGTATTGTTGTGGTTTAACCCCAGCCACCAACTAAGCACCACGCAGCCGCTCACTCACTGCCCCCCCCCCGCCCAGTGGGATGGGGGAGAAAATTGGGAAAAGAAGTAAAACTCGTGGGTTGAGATAAGAACGGTTTAATAGAACAGAAAGGAAGAAACTAATAATGACAATGATAACACTAATAAAATGACAACAGCAATAATAAAAGGATTGGAATGTACAAATGATGCGCAGTGCAATTGCTCACCACCCGCCGACCGACACCCAGCCAGTCCCCGAGCAGCGATCCCCCGCCCCCACTCCCCAGTTCCTCTACTAGATGGGACGTCCCATGGTATGGAATACCCCGTTGGCCAGTTTGGGTCAGGTGCCCTGGCTGTGTCCTGTGCCAACTTCTTGTGCCTCTCCAGCTTTCTCGCTGGCTGGGCATGAGAAGCTGAAAAATCCTTGACTTTAGACTAAACACTACTGAGCAACAACTGAAAACATCAGTGTGTTATCAACATTCTTCACATACTGAACTCAAACCATAGCACCTAGCAGCTGCTAGGAAGACAGTTAACTCTATCCCAGCTGAAACCAGGACAGGTCTTTAGTTCCTCTCTGCTTTGTGAAAACTGACGGTAGGATAAGAAAGGGTCCCAGGGAAGGAATGGATAGGAGAGAGAGAAGCTGACTTCCCAGAATTGCTGTCTGGCTGACCAGTGCTAACATACTCTCTATCTAACCAGCACATCTGTAGCTGTGAACGAGGCGCCATATGTGACCACACAAGCAGGCAGGGCGATATTTGGAGGAAAAGCCCAAGGAGAGCAGAGCAGCAGGAGACACAGCAGGTCACAGAATGTGTTGCTGTGGGGAAGGTAGGAAAGATGTAAAGCACAAGTGCCTAAGAAACCAGTCACAGCTTGTGCTGCAGCTTTGAGTACTCTAAGTGATGCTAATGAAAGGTATTCTTGTCACTACTGTTATGCTATAAATCGTGTCTAATCCCCCTGGTGGAGTGGACCACATATCTTATTGGGGTAGATTAAGTGAATTCTGTGCCATGATGGCATGACCCCCTGGCCTCTTGGCATGTGGTGGCACCCAGCATGGTCTTTCTGTGCACATGCAGAGGTCGAGGGTTTCCTGATGTGAACTGACTGTCATGGCGTGTCACCTAATGGGGAGGAGCAGCTGGGTTTTCAGGCAAAATAGCACTGGAAAGGGGCTGGTGGCCACCTGGCCTACTCCTCCAGCCTGCAGCTTGCCCTTGAAGGGCATTTGGGAGGAGGGGAATGCGGGCTCTGGAAGAGATTTATTGTCCTTGGCAGTCTGTGCATGTCCATGTCCTGTGGTCCCTAAGTTGCTCATCCTGTTATTGAATTAAGGCTGTCGTGGTGTCTATTTGATTCCCAATGAGGAAATGGGATAGTGGCTTTCTTACTCTTGGCAGTCGGAGAGAGTGTGATGAGCTGAGCTAAGTGTCTTTGATGAATTGCTGAAGCTTTGAGTTCTTTAATTTGCATAAGCAAGAAGCATTAAAAAGGCACTCAAAAGGAAATTCCTATACAGTTTCATCTGCTTTTAAATGGCTGGCTGATGGCAATGAAGTTAAGTGGTACGTTGTACTGTGATGCTTTCCTAAAGGCTGTGGTAAAACATTGTCCAGATCCAACCCAATCAGGGACAGATTTGGTTTGGTTTTGAGACCACAAAACCTGCAAGTAAGAGTTGAGGAATATTTTTAAGTGAATAACAACAATAGCAATCATGCAGTTACCCCAAATAATCTTAAGGCTGATGGATAAGAGCTTAATCTTTGCTAACGTCCTGCATTTCTTCTTAATGTGAAGAGCTTTGAAGGAGGAGGAAAAAGGGATACTTAGCTCCAGTTAATTGAGTATGACGATCAGATCTGGAGAGAAAACTGTGTTCCGTCTTGGGAAAACACTAGCCATTTATGCATTGAAATATCAATTTGAGATTTGTTTTTTTCATGGAACCCAAGAGAGAATCTATGCTAAACATTTACCTGGGACACATTGGAAATCCCCAAACCTGTTGCAGGTGTCATGCATCCAATGGATTGAATTGTCGATTCCCACAAGAATGCTATGACTACCAGGCTATGGGTTGCTTGGAGTCCCCTGTTTGCACCCCCTGCTCTGTGTATCTCTCTTTTGACCCTGTGCTTTCTGATGAAGGTTTTGTCTGGTTTGCCTCCCCATGCAGAAAGATTTTTGGTAACTGCTGTATTTTGCTGGAAATTCTTTTGCCAGAAATTCTAAAGCCCAGCCTACCAGTGCCTTTGCAGATAGATAGCAAGGTCTAGGTAAGCTGCTGTGAACTGTCAACACCCCTTACCCACCTAACTTGCTAATGGCTGTTCTTCATCTGGTTTTTGCATGTTAGGCTGCCAGCTGGCAATTTCTAGAAACTGTTTTATGTAATAGAAAGGTCTCATTTGGAAATTATCACACTATCCATCTGAGTACTCAGCACATGCTGATGTCAGAGCCGCTGTGTCTGTAGTTTGCAGATTGGGACATTTCTTTTTAGTTGTAATAATTTTTGGATCTGAATCTACTGAAGTGTTCACAGCAAGACTGCTAAAGCTATCATGTGTTACTTGGTTTCCATGTGAACTTTAGAAATTGATCTAAACTTTATAAATTGACTCCGGTGGTTTTGAAAGCAGGCCTATAGTTTAAATTTGCTGTCAGTGCTGCTCTTACTCTGGCAAAGAGCAATCTTGTATCTTCTTTTGGTGGAAAGGCCTTCATTCTGAGGTGTGGCAATTGACGCTGGAATGTGGGCTTTGGGTCCCCCTTTGTGCCCAGGGCTTCCTTCTGTTATGTCTGTACCTTTGATCTGTCTCTTCTTTCATGTGAGCACTTGCAGTTCCTTGTCAGAGGAAATTTTCTCTCAGCTCAGCTGGGAAAGGGCTAGACCTGAAGTTGTGTTTCTTTTAAATGAGAGCTACTGAAGAGCATTTATTGTAAAAAGGAAAACTGTCAGAAGCTTCTTTTCCTTCCTGTTAAATGATGTGCGCAAGCAGCATTTAGATCAGCATGAGCATCTGTAGTTGGAGTTTCTAAGATGAAGGTAACATTTCTCTTTCCAGTACTTGGAACCTCAAGACTGATTTTTGTCATGTAATTGTCACCAATAGTATCTGCTCCTGAATCAAAAAGATGCTTGTTATCCTACCGGCTGCTTGTAGTAGTTACAATTAAGTCTGCCCTAATTCCAAACAGTATCACTCATAATAAAGTAATACTCAGATTCATTCTGAAGATGTTGAGAAAATTGGATTCCTCACATGGCACTGTACCTCCTTGTGAGAGTTTCTTCACTTCCTTAATACAGTTGCTTATAATATAATTACCTGCAATGTCTGCAGTACTTGAGTAAAAGAATTAGAGAGTGTAGTAGTGTAAATGGAGTGGGCCAAAATTGGTGTAAATTGGCATAAAACTCAGTTGACTTCTGTGGAGTTATACTGATTTACTGCAGGTGAGTGTGTGGCTTGGTATTTCAGAACAGTGCTCGTGCACTGAAGCGTGCCTCTTTGTTGATTAATGTTACAAATCTGATAAACTTGGCAGAGTGGTTTTGCTGAATCATGAGCGATGCTGCTGAATAATGTGTTAATCAAAGTGGCCTGGGCTAGATACAGCAAATTCCCATCTGCGGAATGCCCACTGGCTTTCACAAAAACTCCATGAAGCTTGCAGACTTGGAATCAGTATGGCCTTTAACTGTTGACCTTTTTTCTCCACTGCTTTAATGCTGATTCTAATGTAGCCAAGGCACTTTGTGAGCGCCTGAGGATGGTGTTGGCAAGCCATGAGCTGACATGTAGGTTCTCTTTGTGTTGCTTGGGCTTTGCATGTTTGCTCATTGCATTAGTTCTCAGAAAAAAAAAAAAGTGCTTAGTACTTTTCTGCTTTATAATTCATTATATAATATAAATAATTGTGTTATCCTGATATATCAGCTCTTCTGCTAGTAAAACTGTCTAAATTTCTTACAAAAATTGCTGGTTGGTGTCAACAGAATACAGGCTCCTTAGTTTTGTGCTGCAGCAGAATATCAGCCGTATTGGTCTCTTTTTTCCAAACTCATTTCATTTTTTTCTGAATTGAAGTGAGGTTGAACTCAGATTTGTCATCTTCTATATGTCATTCTTTTTGAAGCAGTTGTACAGTAATGAATGAAAATTTTATATTAGCAGAAATTGATTCAATGTATTTTACACAGATTGATTTCTGCCCCGGTCGCCCATGTCCCAGCATGGCTGTGTTATGGCCTATACAACTGTGGTTTGTGCTGTTCAACATTAATGACCTGGATGATGGGGCACAGTGCACCCTCAGCAAGTTTGTAGATGAACCCCCGCCCCCCCCCGCCAAAAGAGGGGGTGTGGTTGGTAGACCTGGTGGGTGTGTTGCCATCCAGAGGGCCCTCCGCAGGCTGGAGAACTGGGCTGACAGGAACCTCATGCAGTTCAGCAAGGGGAAGCACAAAGTCCTGCTCCGCGGCAGGGAAAAACCCCATGCCCCAGTATGTGCTGGGGGCTGACTGACTGGAAAGCAGCTTTGCTGAGAAGAAGGTTGGGGTCCTGGTGGACAACAACTTAGACCATGAGCCAGCAATGTGACCTTGGAGCAAAGGCGGCGGCCAACAGCATCCTGGGTGGCATTAGGAAGAGCGTCACCGGCAGGTCCATCTGCCGCTCTGCTCAGCACTGGTGAGGCCACATGTGTAGTGCTGGGTCCAGTTCTGGATTCCGCAGTGCAAGAGAGACAGGGGCATGCTGGAAAGAGTCCAGCAAAGGACCATGAAGAAGATGAAGAGACTGGAGCATCTGACATAGAAGGGGAGGCCAGGAGAGCTGGGACTGTTCAGCCTGGAGGCAAGAAGGTTTGGGGGAAGCTTATCAATATAAATACCTGACGGAAGGAAGCACACAAGATGGGGCCAGGCTCTTCTCAGTAGTGCCCAGTGACAGGACAAGAGGCAGAGGGCAAACATGGAAATTCAGGAAATACCATTCAAACATAAGAAAAAGCTTTTTTTGTGTTAAATGGTTTTTGGGTTGGACTTTTTTTTTTGTTTTGGGTTTTTTTTTTACTGTGAGGGGTAGTCAGACACCGGCAGAGGTTGTCCAGAGAAGTTGTGGAATCTCCATCCTTGGAGATATTCAGAACATGATGGGACAGAGTCCTGGGCAACCTGCTGTAGCTGACGCTGCTTTGAGCAAGGGGATTGGACTAGATGATCTCCAGAGGCCCCCTCCAGCCTCAGCATTTCTGTGATTCTGTAGTGGGAACAGCAAAGCTGAATTATCACCCTGTGAGTAAAATCCTAGCATCTGATCTGCATTGCGGATCTGTTGTCTGCATTGCAGATTTTTGTTGCATTGTCTGCACACGTCTGCTGGGTGGAACTCCCTCTAACATCAGTACGAAGTAGAGGTCTGCAGTGCAGATTGACAGCTGGGATTTTTCTCTGGAGCGTTTCCCCATCTGTGTTTGAGACAAACCAGGATAACATATTTTAACTTTTTTCCTCTGTAAATCGAGTGTTTGGTGAGTTGAGTGTTCCATAGAGAAGTTCATTAAAAGGCAAGCTTCATCTCCCAGTCCTCGAAAGAAAGTGGCACTGAGTTCACAGCTCAGATGATAGGAAAGAAGAAACTCATGTGACAAGATACTAATACAGGTCTGCAAATGTAATTTAAATTTGTCTGAACAAGTTTCCTCTAAGAAGGGAGGGGAAGTGCAAATGACAGAGACAACTTCCATAGAGAAGTAGTGAAAACTTTTTTATCAGTTCCTTGTGAGTTGGGTAATGGTCTTAGTGAGATTATCTGTAGCCTTAGAAAGCATTAGTTCATTTCCAGGGTCAGCCAAATGCTTTGATCTGTTTTGAATCGAAGCCTGGTAACAGAGGTTGCTGCTTGTTGCTTCTGCAGAAGCATTTCTGGGGGTCCTGCTGAGCTTTCTCTAGGTCTTAAAAAATACGGCTTAAATATTGATCTTGGCAGAGATACTAGGCTAAGGTGTCATCTATTTTTAACCAGTACTCTCTACTAACGTTGATGTCAACAGAGAACTTCTAGTGTATTTCCTCCAGCCCTGAGATAAGAGGAAGCGATAGGGAAAGCAAATAAGCCCGTTCTCTCATTAATCTTTCAATTGCTGAATTTGTGTGTCTATTGATGTGCAAAATGTGATTATACTTTTCCTTTGTCTTGTCAAAGGTAAAGTCATCTTAATGACACTCCTCTGTCCACAGACACTTTATGGGGAACTCCCTGTTAAATACTTTCAGTAGCTGGCTTCTAAAATTCTCTATTTTTGTTTGGTTTTGTTGGCCCAGGCATGGCCTCAGACGTGAGACCAGATTCTCTGCCAGTTTTATCCGTGCAGTTTTATCAGAGTACCTGCCTTTAGCAGGGCTGTACCAGTATATGCCTAAGGCAACTAAGATGTCACAAGCTGAATGGCATTAGCTAATTGGGTGCAATTCAGATGGAGAGCAAGGTAATCAATCAACCAGTTCTCTGTTCTCCTCTGAGTGCCTTCATACTTCTGTGGGAATTTCAAGGACTCTGGTGATAGAAACAAAGCACCAAAAGCTAACTTGACTCCGAATTTCAGATGGGTAGCATGAACAGCGACCATCTGTGTCTTTTTTTTTTTTGAACAGGAGGTATCTTCTGGAGAGGAGGTGAAAGAAACAGGCTTGCTATGTGACCACATTGAGATAAACACTGGCTTTGTTGAACTCTGAGACAAAATGCTGGCTTTTGAGGGCCAAGTATGTGCAATTTTCAGAGTAAGTCGCCACGGCTGTAGCTCTGGCTAGACAACTGCACCCATGTTCATGCTGTTTGACATCACTGGTACAGAAAGGCTGAGTGCTGCGAGGGATACTTGCTATTCCATAGCACCTGACTACGGTCTGCCTAGTCTTGGCGAGCATTTGTGCCATACTTGACTTCTCTGTAACCATGCGGACCCCAGGGCCACCTCACTGTTACCTTTGTAAGTGGCTCTGCCCCATGTCCTCCTTGGCTGTTCTCCAGTGACCACGGAGGGATTCTTTTTCAGTGGGATGTTACTAGGAAGACAGGAAAGGCAGGAAGGGTTCAGCTGTTTTGTGAGGGACTTAGGACAGCCAGAGCTGCAGGTAGAGAGCTGAGGTGACCTGCGGTGACCTCCTCGTGGTCATGGATAAGCAGCTGGTTCACATGCAGGGGTCTAGCTCCTGTGCCAGTGTTATGTTGTGTGGGGGATTTTGTGTGATTTTTTTGTTGTTGTTGTTTTTGGGTTTGGTTTTTTTTGCGATTCTTATTGAACCAAGGCCTGTCACCTCAGGCTGTTTCTGGCAGAGTGACACCAGCATCCCTGGGTAGGACTGGATTTGCAGGACTGGGCTGTGGGCTAAATGAGCTGGCAGAAAGTCTGGAGTAGTGCCAGGTCTGGGATGAGCTGCCCAGTCCAGGAGGAGAGGGTGGTGGTCATCATCCTCTGTCTGCACTGAACTCGCATTACCTTGTGGCTTTCCTCGCTTGGCACCAGCCTGTTCAATGTCAGCATTGGAGCGTGCAGGTGTGTGAAACTACAGCCATCTGGCTTGCCCTCGACTTGGCAATGAAACTAACAGTCGCTTTCTGACAGAAGGCCATCCTTGGCTGGGCTGGGCATGTCCAGGGGTTCCCTGTTGCGTAGCATCTACTGGAGGATATTGTCCATTTGTGCCATAAGCATTCCATTTATGCTAGTGTCACTGATCAAGTCTACGATTTCTGTGTGTTTTAGGGCTTTTGCGTGGCCCAAACTTGTAAGCAGTCGAGTCCCAGGTGTTAGTTTAGTCTTGTGAAGCCCAGTGGCAGTTACCTGATCAGAAACCTCCTTGCTTGGTGCCAGTGTTGAGATGACATCATGACTGGTTACGGTGTGGCATCATTGCATCTAGTTTTCTGGGTCACACTGGCTATGGCATCGTGCTGACCTGGCCATGTAACTACTTTGGGCTATGTTTTGGGCTATGCCTCTTCTCCAGGTGTACATTGACTAGGGATGCTTCAGGTGGCTTGCGTCCAGAAGATGCACCCAAACTACATAGGAGTGCCGACTGGAAAGTGCATCAAAAGCTCACTATTTTCAAAGCGTTACTGCTTGTTGAACAAAGGCTGGTGCCTTGCTGTAGCCTAGGCAGTGTGGACATATGGCCAACTTAGCCTGCAAAGTGTCTTTGAGAAGATAGTCTCAATAGCACCAATGGAGAGTTTAGAGAGGATCGCTGAGTTCATTTTATACCTATTTCCTGAAATTTCTTCTCAGCTTTATTCTTCTTGGTCATATATTCTTAAAATGAAACTCTTCTTTACGGGGAAAAAAAAAAAACAAAAAACTGGCTCTGTAGTTTCCAGGCAGCATGGATTATAAAATGAAATAACCCAACTGTATATTTAGAAGCATGCAAGTAAATGTCTCGTAGCTAAACTGAATATAAAGGTACAGCTAATTGGAAGTAGTATGTTAACACAGAGAATAATGGTGTACTTATTTCCCATTTCACAAGGTAGAAAATAGACTTCAGTTAAATGAAATTGCAATGAAAATCATAATGATTTTGTTGTATTTCTGAGGAAGAAAGTAAACCTTGGCAATTTCTCAGGTGATTTTGGAACTTTCTTCTATTGTGGGTGTTCTTTCAACTTTAAAACATTTTCCTCAGAATTTTTTGATGCCTGTAAAAATAGTACTAATGTAGGAGACTAGCAATATTAGATAAACAATTGCCAATTAAATCAATCTCACTGTTAAAACACAATATGAGAATGTACACTGCAAAGCAGCATGAAAAAAATGCGTAGAAAAATGGTAATGCATGATTTTCAGAATAATGCGCTTTGTGGTTTTTACATCCCTGTTTAGTGGTTTGTCATAGTCCTTACCAAACAGTCATGTAAGGAACCAGCTTTGCAAAGGACCTTCCTTGCAGCACTGTCCTTGGGATACCTAGTTTGTGACAGCAAAAATGGGAATGCCATGGAAAGAAGAACGAGGAATGAGAGTAGATGGATGGTTTTCCATGTGTGTGCATGTGTAGGTAGGGAGAGCCCTGGACCATTTCATGAATGTCAGACCAGGATCCTGCTGGGAGATGCTGGTGGTCCTGCAGGATAACTCAGCCCCGGGTTGTCTTCCTTCTTCAAGTGCTCTGTCTGTGAGAAGCCTGAAAAAGGCGGCATATGTTGGAAAAGCAGGGTGTGTGGTACCAAGTGCCTGCTTTTTTTTACCCTGATAGGAGAGGAGGAATTGTGGCCTGTCACAGGCTGCAAGCCTGCTTTCCTCTCTAGTGTCAGCAAGTGGGAATTTTGCTCCTTCCAGGGCAACATGGTAGGTTGAGACCTCTGAACACACTGCAACAACTCAGCCAGGTGGGAAGCCTGAAACCATAGTGAGGGACAAAACTTAGCTGCTAGAAGAAGCATTAGAAACTGGCAGTGAAATTTGTCATGAACAGGTCCAGTGAGGAACCCGCTATGTTGTGCCCATCTCTGAGGAGATGCAAAATCCACGGCTGAATACTAAGCAAAAAGGGGGAAAAAAGAAGGAAGAAGAAAAAACCAAGCAGCATCGTTTGGAGGAAAGCACGTATTTTTCACTCTCATGTAGAATACAGGAAGTTGATTTCAAAAGTTTTGTTGTTGTCATTACCTTTTTGATACGAGTAGTTCATGGTGCTACAGGAGAATCACAATTAAAACTGATGACGGTGTGAGGGTAGCGTCCATGGTAGGAGGCAGTGCATTCCCCTCTGTCTGTGTTGGCTTGCAGAGCCTCGCTCCTCACTGAGGGAGGTGGGCTGCCACACTGCTCTGAGCAGGAGGCGGGTGATTTTGATGCTGAAGGTCATGCCCAGCTCCTCTTTCATGTGCCACAGGTCTGTGACTAGCTGATGAGTGTAGCTGCCCGTTATGTATATGCAACGGGAGATAAGAGGGCTGTTTTTCTGTGGCTCTACAAAAGCTGTGGACAAGAGGACCCAATGACAGAGGAGTGATAGCTCTGATAAGCCAGACCTCTACGCAGTGTCTAATGTTAGTGTTTATCTGAGCAGTGGGTAACCGGAAGCGTTGTCAAATGGCAGATAAAACCCTAAAAACGTGCACTGTGACCATCCTTTTATCATTCGTCGCAAGTAACCGTGGGGCTAGGGATCCAAGAAGTTGGTTTTTGTTTTGCCGTTGTTCAGTTCAAGAGTGAAATCAGGAATAACTTTAAGTGAGAGTTAAATGGACTCCAAGCCTGTAGATGAAACTAAATACAGGGACGGAGACTCTGACCTTGTCTATCCACAAAAATAGCAGTGATTTAGAGATCAGTTTATGAACTTATTACTTGCATCTATTTAATTTAATTCAGTACCTGATGTGTGCAGCATTCCCTTTCTAGCACACTGGGTGGAGGAAGATGTTACCATGCCAGTTCAGGCACTCATGCAGCAGCAGGAAATCATGAATAGAATAGCTGTTGTTTTCTTCCTTCACTTCCTCTGGATGAACATCTGAAGTAAGGCAGAGGGGCATCTTTCCACACTGTCATTCTCTGTATTTCTTTTTCTTCAGCCTGTTTCCATTGTACTTTAATTTTGTGCAGAAGTGATGGCTTGCCCATGACGCCTGACTGATGGTTGTTCTCTCATTTGGCCCTTGTCACACGGCAGAAGCAGGCGTACTGTGATTGCTTTACTCACCACGTTAGGCTATCAACCAGCATTTGTTGATCACTTAGGCGCTTGCAGATTTGAAGTTGTCATTCTTTCCATTTGCCACAGTTCTCTTTTCTGTTTTCGTTTTCTTTTCTTTTTTTTTTAAAGCTTCTGGCACAGGACACAGCCCTCGCTATACTTTAAGTAATCCTCTCTGCACCCTTCCCAAAATTCATCATGGCTATTATTCAAGAAAGCAAAGAAGGGTTCAACGAACAACACTGAAACAGGAAGAATTAAGTCCTGTCAGTTTATATTTCATGGATGGCATTTTTTTAAATTCCTAATTAAATACCACAACCTTTTCTCATTTCAATTGTTGGCAATAGTTTTGCTGTAGCCCAGTGTAAATTTACTGTTCTGAGGCAAGAGAGGAGCCCTGTTGGTGGGAGAATTGTGCGGGTGGTCTAACACATGGAGCTTCCAGCTCGCCTTCCTGTTATTCAGATGCCAGAGTCTGTGATCAGTTGTATACAGCAAGTTGCCTATATTTGTGTTTCACATTTTGGTGGCACTTGCAAGATACCTACTGCTATGTATGAGTCTTGTATTTTGCCACTAGTATGAGATTGCTGCTGAGCTGATTCATCCTTGTGGAGAGTGAAGTCATATATGTAAGAAGTAAATTATTTGGCATGTGCTTGACTTACTACCCTGACTTTTTAGGATGTTGTGAGTCAAATTCAGAGTGTTTGTCCTCATCTTCAGTGATCTGGATTGGCTGTAGTTCAAGCTGCAAACGAAGGCTGTGGTCAGCAGCCTTCTGGACAGTGGAGCTTTTTCTACAAGCGTACCAGTCTGTATAGAAGATGGAAATAACTTTAGCTTTCAAGATTTTTCTGCATTTCAATGGAAACTTACAATTCTGAACAAATCCTGTGTGCAAAGGTGGCTGGGTTAAAATCAAAGAGTGACTCCTAGGCAAACAAGAACAAGGGGAAGTTTGACAGAAAGTGGTCCAAATTCATGCAAGCATTTGGACGAGTTAGCACAATTTTTTTTTTATAAACTTGAGGAGATCTTCTTGGCCTCGTTAAGGTATCTTTCAAGGTTGTTAGTTCCTGCAACAGAGAGGTTTCCGTAGTCATCCTGAGACCTTTCAAGCATGGGACGTTTGGCTGAGCAATATTAATTGAGGAGTGAGAAGTTTTTGGAGTCTGTTATTAATAGATGAGTGATCCAGGAGAATTTAATATTTTATGAGGTTTGGGGGGAAAAAAAAGATATAAAAGAGGTACAGGAGGGGAAAATATTCCTCAGGTGAATCATTCTGTTTTAGCTCAATGGTTCTCATTCCACCTCCCAAAATGTGAGTTAAATATTCAGAACAAGTAATTGTGAAGTAATGGACAAAACCTGACATCCACCTGCTGCATCCTTTCTACCTCTTAAATGAACAGTAAATGATGCAGCTGCTTTGCCTCACTGGGTGTATTTAGCTACAGAAATGGGGAGATGGCAATAGAGAGCTGTGATGAGGCTGTGGTAGGTTTCTGTTTTTAACAAAGGCTGCCAAATGTCAATGTGTAATTTATGATCATTTCAATAAAGACTGCTTTTAGATTGAATACAGAGGGGAAACAGGCATGTCATGAGTGGCAGATTTATGCCCAAAGTCCTCTACTCTTAAGAATATAAGTGAAATTCGAGAACAAGTAATTCTTAAACCATATTTTACTCTGTCCACTGTAAGTTAGGAGTAAGTCGGTGCATATCAGACTGATAAAGGAGAAGTCAGATGCTGTTATCTGATTTTACTGAATGAACCTAGTCTATAGCGTCTCTCTTGGTTCTTCTCCTAGAGACAATATAGTGCTCTCTTTTTCTCATCTGCATGGAGATGCTGTTGCATTTTTTTTTTCCTTGATGGCAGTTTTGTTGCCCAGTTGACAGCTTAAGAAAATTTCTTCTCTAAGCAAATTACCTGCAGTTTGCCAAGGGCAGGACTGAGGTTTGTGTGGGAAATCATCTTAGTTGTTGTTCATTGCTGATTTTGTTTGGTGTCAGAGGTCTTTGCTGTGCTGGCGGTTTCAATTTCAGGACAGAGTGACAATTAGAGCAGTCAAAAATTTCCTCCTCCTTTTGAGGTTCTTTGCATGTTGATGCAGCTCCCCAAACGTTTTCCAGAGGCAGCCAGCCATATAATTTGCTGGAAAAGCAGTAAGGTAACCTTCCAGGTGCTTTCTACATTGCTTGTCTTCTCCTATCTCTGAAAAGGGATTTGATCAGGAGGAAAAGAAAGTGGACTAGCAGCAGAGAGCCTGAGAGAGCCAGGGCATGAGCGGTGCCTTGGAGGTGCAAGAGCAGCAGGAAAATTCCTTCCTGACCGAAGAGCTGGCGATCGGCTATTCCCTGAGCACGTGAGCAAGACCTGCCTCCTGGTCCCACAGGCTGGTCACGCCTCCCAGGGGATGCCCAGCCCCAGATTTGGTCAAGGCCGCTACCCAAGATGATTTTGCTCCTTTGGAGGAAGCTCTCCTCTTCGGGATCCACCCGAGACTCCTCCCAGGCGTCTCCCAGAGTCTTTTAGCCTCTGCTTTACCTACCTAACACCTCAGGTAGCAGCCCCAGACTCCTCCAAGGAAGCTACCCAAGATGATTTTTCTCCTTTGCAGGAAGCTCCTTCCTCCAGGATCGACCCAAGACTCCTCCCAGGCGTCTCCCAGAGTGTTTTGACCTCTGCGTTCGGGACCGGAGATCCCAGCTACCTGCCCCAGACTCCTCCAAGGAAGCTACCTTTGAGTTTTTTTTCTTTTTTGGAGGAACCTCTGCCCTCCGGGATCCCCCTGTGACTCCTTCCAGGTGTCTCCCAGAGCCTTTTGGCCTTTTCTTATAGGGACGCAAGATCCCAGGTAGCAAGCCCCAGACTTCTCTAATGAGGCTACCCCAGATGATTTTTCTCCTTTGGAGGAAGCTCTTTCCTCCGGGATCCACCCGAGACTCCTCCCAGGCATCTCCCAGAATCTTTTGGCCTCTGCTTTATGGCCCTAAGATCCTAAGAAAAGATACCTATGCAAAGGCCAAAAGGCTGTGGGAGATGCCTGGGAGGAGTCACAGGTGGATCCCAAAGGGGAGAGCTTCCTCCAAAAAGAAAAAAACCTCAAGGGTAGCTTCCTTTTAGGAGTCTGGGGCTGTTACCTGAGATCTTGCATGACCAGCAGGCAGTAACCTAGCCACAAGGACCGGAGGAGCCCTGACAAGTGGTCCTGCTCAGTGCTGCAGAGGAAGGCAAAAAACCCCCGGGGCCCAGTGCCAATCTGCCCCGGGGGAAAATTCCTTCCTGACCCCAGAGCTGGCGATCGGCTATTCCCTGAGCACGTGAGCAAGACCTGCCTCCTGGTCCCACAGGCTGGTCATGCCTCCCAGGGGATGCCCAGCCCCAGATTTCGTCAAGGCCGCTACCCAAGACGATTTTTCTCCTTTGCAGGAAGCTCTCTCCTCCGGGATCGATCCAGGTTTCCTCCCAGGCGTCTCCCAGAGTGTTTTGACCTCTAGTTTACGAACGTAAGATCTCAGGTATCAGCCCCAGACTCCTCCGAGGAAGGTGCCCGTGAGGTTTTTTTCTTATTTGGAGGATGGTCTCCCCTCCAGCATTCCCCTGTGACTAATCCCAGTAACTCCCAGAGTCTTTTGACCCTTTCTTATAGGGACCTCAGATTCCAGGTAGCAGCCCCAGACTCCTCCAAGGAAGCTACCCTTCAGGTTTTTTCCTTTGGGGAGGAAGCTCTCCCCTACGGGATCCGCCTGTAACTCCTCCCAGTAACTCCCAGAGGCATTTGACCTCCCTTTTAGGGACCTGAGATCCCGGGTAGCAGCCCCAGACGTCTCCAAGGAAGCTACCCTTGAGGTTTTTGGGGGTTTTTTTTGGAGGAACCTCTCCTATCCAGGATAGACCCAAGGTTCCTGCCAGTAACTCCCAGAGGCTTTTGGCCTTTACTTATAGGGACCTATAATCCCAGGTAGCAGCCCCAGACTCCTCGAAGGAAGCTATGCAAGATGATTTTTCTCCTTTGCAGGAAGCTCTTTTCTCTGGGATTGACCCAAGACTCTTCCCAGGTACTTCCCAGAGTTTTTTGACCTCTGCTTTATGTACCTAAGATCTCAGGTCTCAGTCCTAGACTCCTCCAAGGAAGCCACCCTTGAGGTTTTTTTCTTTTTTGGAGGAAGTTGTCCCATCCAGGATCCCCCTGTGACTCCTCCCAGTAACTCCCAGAGTCTTTTGACATCTCTTTTAGGGTCCTGAGATCCCAGGTATCAGCCCCAGACTTCTCCAAGGCAGCTACCCAAGATGTTTTTTGTCCTTTGGAGGAAGCTCTCTTCTCCGGGATTGACCCAAGACTCCTCCCAGGTAGCTCTCAGAGTCTTTTGGCATCTGCTTTAAGTACCGAAGATCTCGGGTCACAGCCAGACTCCTCCAAGGCAGCTACCCAACATGATTTTTGTCCTTTTGAGGAAGCTCTGCCCTCCAGGATCCACCCACCTCTCCGGACAGGCTGCAGAAGTGGGCCTATGTGTATCTTATCAAGTTCAACAAGGCCAGGGGCATGGTACTGCACCCAGTTTGGTGCAATCTCCGGTATCAGTACAGGCTGGGGTTTGAAGTGATTGAGTGCAGCCCCATGCACGACTTGGTGGATGAAGAGCTGGACATGAGCTGACAATGTGCCATTGCAATCCAGAACGCCAACCGTATCCTGGGCCACATCAAAAGAAGCATGGCTGGCAGGTCGAGGGAGGGGATCCAGCCCCTCTCCTCTGCTCTGGTGAGACCCCCACCTGGCATACTGCATCCAGCTTTGGAGTCCCCGGCAAAAGAAAGACATGGTCCTGGTGGAGTGGGTCCAGAGGAGGGCCACAAAAATGATCAGAGGGAGGAGCACCTCTCCTGTGAGGAAAGGCTGAGAGAGCTGGGGTTGTTTATCCTGGAGAAGAGAAGGCTCCAGGGAGACCTTACTGCAGCCCTTCAGTACTTGAAAGGGGGCTTATTTGAAAGATGGGGACAGACTTTGCAGCAGCACCTGTAGCGACAGGACAAGAGGGAATGGTTTTACACTAAAAGAGGGTAGATTTAGGCTAGCTCTAAGGGAGACATTTTTTACAGTGACGGTGGTGAGACACTGGCACAGGCTGCCCAGAGAGGTGGTAGCTAGATGCCCTATCCCTGGAAACATTCAAGGCCAGGTTGGACGGGGCTCTGAGCAACCTGATCTAGTTGAAGATGTCCCTGCTCATTGCAGGGGGGGGTTGGACGAGATGACCTTTAAAGGTCCCTTCCAACCCAAACCATTCTATGATTTCTCTGTTGTTTCCCTCTTGGCTCCCATTACCTCAGGAGCCCCTGGCTCATCTCTCTTAAGACTTCACAAGTGTGTTCCAGTGTACCCCTCACGTCTTGGAGCAACAGGCCGAGGGTCCTCGCTAGCACCCCGTCCCCCTAACCTTGGCATGTCGCCCCACAGCTTGTCAAGGGCGAGCCTGATAGTATCCCTCTCCCCCTTGTGGCAGTACACACACAAACACACACCCCCTCCAGGAAACAAAACTCCAAACAGGGAGAAGAGAGGAAAAAACCCCAAACCCTAGAGGCCGCAGGTTGAAAATTGAACTTACCAATGGAGATGTGCCAGGTATACTGAAGTGACCTTTTGGCCAATGGGGAGTAAAATGACCGCAGATCAGATTCGACAAGGGTATAAAGAGGGTCCCGCCGGAGGACATTTTGGAATCAGTCCTCCCAAAAGCAGCGGATCTGCAGTCAGGGACTCCCCCTTGGGTCGGGACGCCGCCCGAGGTAACTCCTTGAGGTAGAGAGCCCTCATCTTTTAGGTGAGTGATACGCGCATTTTGAGTCATCATTTTAAATCTTAAGAATTCTTAAGAAGTCGGTTGTGTGGTATTAATTCCCCTTACATCATTGAGCCTGTGGTTTACAAAATGTTACCGGAGTTCTAACTAACTTTTTACTAAAGAATAAAGCTGAGCTTTAACACCTGTGGGATTTGATTGTGCGTGCCTCTGTAACATCCCTTCGAGTGTAGGTTAAAGCTCTGCCAAGGAGGCCCGCTAGCTCGTGAGCCAAGACCCCCTTCTCCCTTTGAGAAAGGCGAATCCCATCTGACACCAGCAGGCCTGGGGCCGTGCCGGCCACCCCATTATCGAAAAACCCAAAAGTCTGGCGGGGACACCAGCCACGACCCACGTATTAACGGACCGGGTCCGTCTCTTTCTTCCAGTGCCGCTGCCCGCAACTGGAAGGAGAGAGGGAAAAATAACCCGTGTTCCAGATTCCCCTCCCAACCATCCCAAGGCCCCAAAGTCTCTTTCGATCGCCCTCGGACCACGCGTTGCAGCTTCGTCGCCACCCAGGCGGAAGAGCAGTAGTGGGCAATAGCCCGTGGGCCGTCCCAGGCTAGGAAGTTTCCCAGTGCTGCCCTGAACCCGGGCCCCGGGGAGGCAGCAGGCTTCCCTAAGAGGAGGCTCTGTCCGGCATCTCGGACCCTCTGTTCCCCTCAGAAGGGAGTCACCCACACCCCTAAGCCGTCTTTGCTTCCTCGGGGAGGCGGTCGTAGGGTAGGGGGTAGGCCTTTCTGACCGTGGCAACACCTCTGGCGTAGCTGGTCCGAGCTCCACAGCCTTCCTGGACTGGCCTTCCACCTCCGGAGCCTCAGGCACCTGGCAAGGCGAGGAGGGGGTTCACCTGCCGCCCCCAGCCTGGCCTTACCTCCTTTCCTTTTTCCTTTCCTTTCCCCTTTCCTTTCCTTTCCTTTTCCCTGTCCTTTCCTTTTCCTTTTCCCTGTCCTTTCCCTTTCCTTTCCCTTTCCTTTCCTTTTCCTTTCCTTTTCCTTTCCTTTTCCCTGTCCTTTCCTTTTCCTTTTCCCTGTCCTTTCCCTTTCCTTTCCCTTTCCTTTCCCTTTCCTTTCCTTTTCCTTTCCTTTTCCTTTCCTTTTCCCTGTCCTTTCCTTTTCCTTTTCCCTGTCCTTTCCCTTTCCTTTCCTTTCCTTTCCCTTTCCTTTCCTTTTCCTTTCCTTTTCCTTTCCTTTTCCCTGTCCTTTTTCTTTCCTTTCCTTTCCTTTTCCCTGTCCTTTCCTTTCCCTTTCCCTTTCCCTTTCCCTTTCCCTTTCCCTTTCCCTTTCCCTTTCCCTTTCCCTTTCCCTTTCCCTTTCCCTTTCCCTTTCCTTTTTCCTTCGCTTCGGAAAGGGCTGGGGGTGGCGCGGCCCCCGGGCCGAGACCTGCCGCTCCGCTGCGCTGCGCTGCGGGCCGGGCCGGCTCCGGAGCGGCTCCCCTGGGCGACGGAGCGCTCCTTTCCGTGCCGGCGCCTTCAAACCTCCCGCCGCTGCCCTGGCAACGCCCGGGCCTCGCGGCGGCTGCCGGCGGGGCTCTCCGCTGCGCCGGCGTGTCCCTGCCTCGATCTCCGCTGCCCCGGCGTGTCCCTGCCTCGGCAGAGCCCCGGGCGCCGAGACCTGCCGCTCCGCTCCGCTCCGCTGCGGGCCGGGCCGGCTCCGGGGCAGCTCGCCTCGGCGACCGACTGCCGGTTGCAGTGACAGCCGGGCAGCGGCCCCAGGCTGCTCCAAGGAAGCTCCCGGAGACGAGGGTTCTCCTCTGGAGGAAGCTCTCTCCGCCGGGAGCCACCCGCCACTCCGTCCGTCCTCGGGTCCCCCTTGTCCCGGCAGGCTGCGCTGGGGCCCGGGAAGGGCCTCGGGAGAGCCCCGGGGCTGCGCTGGGGCCGGGGCCGGGGCCGGGGCCGGGGCCGGGGCCGGCTCTGTCCTGGCGGCGACCCCCCCTGCGGCGGGGGCACGGGAGGACCCCCTTTGGTCCGCCCCGGGACCCGGGACGGACTGACAGCGCTGCCCTCACAGCGGGGGGGGGGACGGACTGACTGACAGCGGCGGGGCGGGGGTGTCGCCCCCCCCTCCAGGCGCTGGGGGACGGCATCGCATCCCCCTCGGCCGCCCCTTCCTTCCCCAGGCAGAAGAAACGGACGGACACACGGCCATGGGGGCTTCCTCCCCTGAACCGCTCCGCTCTGCCACAGGTTGCCGCCAGGTCCCCGCTAGCAAGTGGGCCCGGGGTTCAAAAAGCAAGTGTCCGTGTGTGTGTGTGCGGGGGGGGGCGTGGGGGCTGTGTATCTAGCTCGCTAGCTCTCTCTCTCTCGAGCCAGTGCAACTGTAATTGCCAACAAGCGGTAACAGCAACTATCGATCCCAGGAGCACCTGGTGTCTATACAGTATTTTGATACAAACTTATCATCTCCAAGAAAGTAAATCGCTAATAAAGCAAAGCCAGCAGCAGGACAAGCAGCACCAGGGCAGAGGAGATTCCCCCTTTTGGGGAGGGAGTGGGTAAGTAGCACAAAAACGCCCTGCGAGAGGAGGAAAAACAGAGAAGCCTTTTCCAGTTCCGACTTCCCTCACCCACGAGCTCTCGGGCCTGATCACACTGACTTCAGCAGCTAGGAGCATCAAGGTCCGCAGTCACCAGTGCCGACAATACAGCACCGGTGCCACGAGCCCAGGTACCGCTGGAAGTGATGTCAGGTACAGAAAACCCTGTGGTAGATTAGAAAGTCCTGTTCTAAATTTAGTCAGTTAGCCAAGATCAGCCTGATCTTTTCCAGTCTTCCTGTTTAACGATGCCTCACCTGGAGCACCAATGCTGATCCTTTCTGTCCTTCCTCATGGATGGTGCGTCCCTCTTGGCAGGAAAATGAACCACTGACCCGATACAGAGCGACTGAGCGGTCAAAGCGAGGAGGGGATACCTCCTCAAAGGACCACCGAAGACCAGCCGAGACCCACGCACGTGCGGAGAAGGCACCTGATGCGTCAGGGTTACGTCCTGCTACGCGTATGCATCAGATAGTTTGAATATGTATTAGGTAGGAGTAGTTTGATAAATTAGATGCAACTGTTACTGTATAAAAGGGACACAGCTGATGAATCTGGCGTGCTTGATTTGTGCAAAGTCCACGGAGCACCCTGCGCAGAACAAAACAGTATCTCTCCCGCCTGTGTGAGATTGTTCTCTTGCACACCGTGTACCGAATCCGCTTTTAGGACAACAGAAGCAAGCGTGGGGCTTTTTCCAGCCTTTATGGGATGCCAAGGGGAAGAGAGGGAAGAGCTTGCTTGTTTCTGCTTGTTCTTTTTTAAGTACCTTTCCCTTTCCTTTAAGAAAGCGGCCACTGCTTTAAAGAACAAGGTGCTTTCTCAAAGTTAAAAGAATGCCTATCATCCCAGTTAACATAAAAACCATTTTTGTTTAGATTTCATTAACCCATGTTCTTTATCATCTAAAACGATTTTTCCAAAATGGATGCACATTTTGCCCATAATTCTGTAATGGCATTTTCCGGACTGAGACATCAAAACGTCTTTGTGTGTAGGTTGTAGCCTCAGCCAGCCCAGCTCTTGCAGGGTAAAGGCCCTTTCTTATGCAGCTGCATCTAAGATCAGGGAAGTGGGACATCCTCCTCCTGACAGAACCAGTGCTAAAGAAGACCAACTCACGGATAGCTTCCCTTATTTATGGCTTGTTCTCCGTCTGGTCAACTCTCTATCCATTCCCTGGTCCTCACCGCTGTTCGTCTCATTGTACAGCCCCCCAGCAGAAGGGACCGAACCCTGGTGCACTCAGCCTGTACCACGGTTTGTGGGACAGGCCTAAGGAGAACGGCATAAATGGAACCAGTTTCTCAACCCCATTTCTTCTTGGAGGGAAAGCATTCTTTCACTGCTGACGGGAGTCCGGGAATGAATACAGAGGCGTATAGGGTGGATAATCCGTGCACCATGGTGGCAACAAGCCAAACAGACCCCGTGTTGCCTTATCTGACTCATTTAGAGCATCGCCTCATTCTGCCAGACACATTACCCTGTCAGACGGCCACACGTCGCTACTGCTGCAGTAACCACCAGTAACACAGTGTTATGCGTTAGACCAGCATTGTGCATGTACGTGCTGACGGTGCCTCAGCTCAGGAGAGGGCTGAAGAATGACGGTTTATTGCAAATGCGCTAGCGTGATGGCAAAAAGCTGCCTGAGCATGCCCTAGGCACATCTGAAATCTTAACTCCCAGCCTCATCCCACTACGTATCAAAGGCATAAATAATGACACAACTTGTAGCAGAGTGGTAAAATCTAATCCAAAACATTTTCACCAATTTTGACCTTTTTAATGCTGTGAAGCATAGGGCAGCAGTCCATCCAATACTAGAAACCTCTACTTCTTCTTCTTGGAGGGAAGGAGTGTTTTCTGCCAGGGTAAGACTGATTAAAATAACACACAGTTCCAAGCTGATGCTTGTTTTACTAGAGTCTCATACAACGATTTTCAAATGTAAAATTCCCGATTTATGACACTCAAGGATCAACACCTTAAAGCTTGTTGCTCTTTTTCCAAAACCTCTAGGTTGTGAAGAAAAAGACATTCGAACCCAACATCTTCAGTACGTTAATTTGAAAACGTACACAAAGTAGAATTTCGTTTTAAAGCATTTAATAGCGGAGACAAGCAATGCGTAAAGCTGAATTACAAAAGAAACAATACAACCTGACATTCATGCTACAAGTTTACCTTTCCACAACCATTAGTACTTCCAGGTCAGTTCTTTCCAACAAAGAGATGCTGTAGTGGCGAGAAGATTATGCCGGGGAAACAACAACAACAAAACCCCCCCCACGTTGTACCTAAAATACTTCTCTGAGAATTGTAACAACAAGGTAATTTCTGTCCACCAGAAAGACACAACCCCAGCACAAAATAATACAGAGGAAGACCGAAAAAGTAGAGGAAACATAAAGAACAACCTGTGCCGTAACGGTCTAGTCTCAATAGTTAAGGGGACTGGCATACATTATGATTAACAAGGCGTTTTATTCCTTCCAGAACTAACCCACCTATCAAACAGTTCCTGCCGACGTTCAACACGTGCTGTGCAGTGAACAGACCACTCTTGCGGCACACAGCTTCGACAGCTTTAGAGCGCTCCTTTAGTCAGCAATGCTCAGCAACTGTTGGCGGGGCTCCTTTCATTTCGGTTTGAAATGGTGTCTTTGGGACACCAAAGTTACAAAGGCCACAGTTGCTGAGCGGCCAAATAAAGGCCATACTTGCCTTAAGGGGACTGAAGGTCCCTCCCAGGAAGGCCTCGCGAGAAGGGGGAGTGTGTAAAAGTCCTTTAGAAACTGGGCTGGAGATGGCACTCCTCAGCTGATAAAAGCCACAGCCTATGAGGGCTGTGACTGAGGTCAGCAACCCTCCCCTGAGGAGTTTTTTCCCCAAAGACAGCTCAGAAGAGGACCATTTCCCGGGAATGTTGCACCTTACCACAAGACAAAAGGACACCCCTGAATGCTCCTTTGCCTTGGCAGACTTTGGTTTAACCACAGAAAAGAGGTACCCATTCTTCAAGAGAATCACCTGAACTGCCAGAATCAGGCACAGGCTCGGACAGAGCCAGGACTGCACCTGCTCGTAGCTGCAGTAGTCGTACCTTCTCCAGAACCTGGAGAGACCTCTTCCTTCTGACTCCACGTTTCCTTTGTTCACCATTTGGTCCAGCTGCTGCAGTAGCTGCACCGCACCCTCAGCCTGACCGGTTCCTGTTCTTTGTTCGAGGTTAGATCCCACAGGTGCCCCTGTAAGAAACAGCAGCAAGAACAAAAACACAAGCTCGCTCTCTCCACACTCCCTGCAGACCCAACGGCAGACCCTGAAACTGAGAGGTGGGTCCAGGCTCTGACTGACGTCACGCCTGGGAGCTTTCAAAGCAATCACGGTGCAGACTGGTTTGGAGGTAGGCTCCCATCTCACAGCCCAGCTCTGAAAGAGCTACGGAGCCTGGCTCTATGGGTGGGAATTGCTTACAGCCAAAATCATTGCTGACCTACTGCTCTTCGGTGGTTCTAATTCCTAGTCTCACGTGCCGGAAAATACCAAACACCACTTTTAAAGGAAAACTAATACCAATGCCATCCTTGCAGCTTTTGATTTTGTATGACCAATTCGAATGAAACAAGCCAGGAATTCCTTACTTACACAAACTCACTCGGTTACAGCCCACAGTAAGGGATGCTGGACTAAACTCACGCTCATCTTCTTTGGAGGAATTCTGAAAGGAAAAGGAACCCAAGAACTTTCACACCATGTAAAATTCTGTTCTACAGGAGATCTTTGTTTCTTTGCTTGCTTGCTTCAAGAACTAAAAGGCAAGGTCTACTCTCTTGTTCTGCGACTTTATTTTCTTTCCTGCTACTATGAGGACTTTCTTCACCAATATCTTTCTACCCCTCCCTCCTCAGGACATTCCCAGGCCTAACATAAAGCTGGAATTCATGGACTAGACTTTAATAGAGCAGATAGACAGTGAAAGAGGAACAGCAGCTATGGCACAGACAGAGATTTTAAAAAACATCGACAGAGGTGCTGTGGGGAATAACAGCCGCTGGACAATACAGGCCCCTAGACATCAGCCCTGCTAAGACACACTCATAGGAAGCAGAGTAACAGGGCAGGACAAAAGTGAAAAGTGCCAGAAGCAAGAGGTGAGCCAGGAATACCCATTCGCAAGGCTATCAGCAATACAAAGGACCACAAACAACAAAACCACCATGTAAACTTCTTCAGGAGAAAGTAAAACAACTTTGTCACAGAGATAAGAGAAGAGAAGAATAGATCCCTCCTTGATGGTGCTTCTCTTGCACTAAGCTCAGGTTCATGTGAAATTCCAAACTTCAGAGATCTTTGCAGTTTAGTCTCAGAGCATTAACTAAGGTAGCAAAATTATCTGCAGTGACAGGCTGAGCGTCTCCCCGTTCTTTCTTCCTTGGACTTCTACTGGTGCTCCTGGTAAGCAGAAAGATGCACAGGCTCAACTCCAATCATCCTGACCGGACAGCCTCCTGTCAAAATCGCAGGCCTGGAAGGCATTTGGGTGAGAGCTGAAAATGCAATCTATTCAACAGCCATGCGACTGTGGCACTTCCATGCTCCTCCTTCTGAATCGACTGCCGATGCTGTAAAGTCAGTCCTACGTGTACTAACCAGACAGATTTCCTTCATGTTTTAACGAGACCCTTCCCTTTTCGAGATGCACTCTAAAACACCAGCTGGATTTGGATCCAAAGTCATACACTGCTCATAAACTGAACAAGAGCCCTGCAGGAATGACCAGAAGAATCCTGAGAAAGTACAGGCACTACTGAGATGTTTTTTTCTAAACCCGATCTTTCTTCTCATCCTGAATACCAGAAGAAAACAAATGGAAAGCAAACCAAATGGAAGGCATGTCACAGAAGCACCTGGCTCTGATCTCCTAAAAAAGCACACGAGGGAGAGGTCATCTGCTCAGGATTCCATGCGGTGCTCCTGACATCTGGTCTGGTATTCATAAAGACACCAGTTTGTGTCTGGAGCTCCCTCCCAGCGTAACAGTGCCCTGACTAGTGCAAATTGCAGGTACGAGTCACGGTGGCACAAGCATCTCTTCTGGAGAAGGTTCTTCTCACCTCAACTGGTATTTACCAAGTTGATGATTCACTCATCCTAGTTCCAGTTTACCTGGAAAGAGCTCAGGACATGTCCTCCCACATCAGTTAACACAACAGGAGGTTACGGTGACGTCTGCCACCTACCACATCATTTCTCAGGGTCCAACATGCTAACCTGGAGCTCCAGCTTCCGAGGACCCTAATGTTTGGGAAATTCAGCCACTGTACAAGGAGCGGAGGCATTCTGGGGACAGCGATTATAGCAAAGCGGGGAATAAAAAAAAGCATCGAGATAAGGACAGGAGAGATCACTCACCAATTACTGTCACGGGCAAAACAGACTCAGCTTGGAAAAATTAACTCCATTTATTACCAATCAACCAGAGTGGGGTAATGAGAAATAAAACCAAATCTCAAAACACCTTGCCTGCACCCCTCCCTTCTTCCCGGGCACAACTTCACTCCCGGATTCTCTACCTACCCCCCCCCAGCGGCGCAGGGGGACTTTGGAATGGGATTTACGGTCAGTTCATCACACGTTATTTCTGCTGCTTCATCCTCTTCAGGGGCAGGACTCATCACACTCTTCCCCTGCTCCAGCATGGGGTCCCTCCCATGGGAGACAGTCCTCCACGAACTTCTCCAATGTGGGTCCTTCCCACAGGCCGCAGTTCTTCACGAACTGCTCCAGCATGGGTCCCTTCCACAGCATGCAGTCCTTCAGGAGCACACTGCTCCAGCATGGGTCCCCCACAGGGTCACAAGTCCTGCCAGAAAACCTGCTCCATGGGCTCCTCTCTCCACAGATCCACAGGTCCTGCCAGGAGCCTGCTCCAGCACGGGGTTCCCATGGGGTCACAGCCTCCTTCAGGCACCCACCTGCTCCGGCGTGGGGTCCTCCACAGGCTGCAGGTGGATATCTGCTCCACCGTGGACCTCCATGGGCTGCAGGGGGACAGCCTGCCTCACCATGGTCTTCACCACGGGCTGCAGGGGAATCTCTGCTCTGGCGCCTGGAGCATCTCCTCCCCCTCCTTCTTCACTGACCTTGGTGTCTGCAGGGTTGTTTCTCTTACACGTTCTCACTCCTCTCTCCGGCTGCCATTTCTGTATGTCCCAGCAACTTTTTTTTCCTTCTTAAATATGTTATCACAGAGGTGCTACCACTGTCGCTGATTGGCTCGGCCTTGGCCGGCGGCGGGTCCGTCTCAGAGCCGGCTGGTATTGGCTCTGTCGGACATAGGGGAAGCTTCCAGCAGCTTCTCACAGAAGCCACCCCTGTAACTCCCCCCCGGCTGCTACCAAAACCTTGCCACACAAAGCCAATACACTTTTCTATTCTAGAACAAAAGTCAGACTTAATATACATCCGTATTTCGCAACATTGTCCAGGCTTATACAACAAAAAAACCAAAAAATGACTCAGGAATAAAAGATTAGCTGCCTTATTCAAACAGAAGGTAAGCACTGAGAGGCCATTCAGAGAATTATGCTCAACAGTTTTAAACAGGAACTACTGCTTCCCAGGACATCCTATTTGCTCCAGTTTTTGAGGAGGGACTAGGAACGTAATTAGCTGGAACGTAATGCTAGCAGAGAGAGCGGGATTTTCTCTGGGGGAATTTGGGCAGGACACCTTCACTAATTCACTCCATCTTCAGACACTTACCTGTATTGAAAACAAACCCACCCTGAGATCTCACTAAACAACAACTTCCCAAAGAAGCTTAACTTTGTTGTTTTCGACATGTACAGCACTTAGGAAACTACTTAATTATTCAGCAATATTGACCTCATACAGACTCTCACAGTGAACAAACCATTTGACAGCTCAGCTCAGATTTGCCAAAAACACATTTAACTGAAGCCAGCATGGCTCTCGTGTCCTCAGGCAGGACTTCATTCAAAGTACACTAGAATTGACAGGAAGGTTTCCCTCAACTTGGAGGGTTCGAGGTGAGAATTCACGCCCACCTTACACTGCCTGACTGACACCCTGAAACAGGACAACTATAGCATTGCCTAGATATATATTCTGCTTCTCCAGACTACTTGGAATATCACTTTTCAAAAAAAAAAAAACAACACACAAAACAAAACCACACACGCAACTTACAAGCTCATCACTGCCCTTGTTTACTTCTTTACCTGTAACAGAGGTATTATAAAATCTGGTGAATATTTGGTGACTGGACTTTCTTTAACCAACTTTAAAGTACAGTTTTGCATTGTACCTCACTTCCTGAGAACAAGATAAACGACTTAGAAACAATGCTGGACTTGCATATGATATCTTGAAACTGAAGAACTGCAAATACAGCTCTTTCAGAATTCCTGGCTGTGAATAACACATGCCAGGGGGATGGGACAATTGCTTTGGACTACTTGTCCATTTGATAAAGGAGATCTGAATATCTACTAAGCGCTCACAAGAAAGACCAGCAGCAGCTTCTCCCAGGGACCAATAATCAGAACAGGAAACAGTAAGAAAAAACACTCAGTTTTCACAACAGAGGAGGTTCAATGCAGAGTCCCACAGAGCTCTCAGCTGGGGCCTGAGGCTGGTCAGGGAATTCATAGAAAACCTGGAAAATGAGACACTAGGGAGGTGACAACAGTTGCTAATTATACAAAAGACATTAGTACCATTATTACTATCATTATTTAGAAAAACAAATGCATTCTTTCTTTAGGAAAATAGAAACAAAGAGTGTGAAGTTCAATGTCAACAAATGTAGTCAAGCACAAGGAAGAAAAACCTGTGTTCCATACGTATGTACTGGCTCCAGCCTAGCTACTGACATTCAGGAATGAAGGTTGGGAGCCACTGGGCATTGCTTCATAAAAATACTAGCTGAAGAGTCAGCAGTGGGTGAAAAGGCAAAGACAAATTCTAGACATTTTCAAAAAGCAATACAGGACAAAAGAGAACACATTGCTATGCTCTCTTTCAAATCCATGGTACAGCCATACTGCACGCAGTTTTGCTCCCTCTAATTCAAAGACACAGTGGAGGAAGGGAAAGGGAAAAGCAAGACATAGATCGTAGATGTTTCCAGACATTATCCAAACATACCCATAGTGACTTACCACAAGATACGTCTTGCTGAAAAGAGCTGAGTTCTAGATACATAGTGCAACGTCCCATGGACCTGCTTCATCTCCTACCTCTAACTCCTTGACAGCTCTTTCAGTGGTGTCGAGATCCGGAGCGCTGTGAAACAAACAGAGAGAGTTAGTCCCACCCCAACCAAAAAGCAACGGAGCTACATTCCTTGTAAGAGTTTAAACAACAACAAAACATCATTCCCATTGCACAGAGAAAATACTTAGCAGGCAAATGATTTCCCAGTTTATTGTTCTTAAAAAACATCCATTCTTCCACAACGACGGTTCCTTTGCAATTTTCTGCCCTTTTGTATTTTGTGCGTCTGAGGATACAAAGGATGAGAGATCAGATCTTTTCAGTCGATCCTCACTAACCTTTAGGATTGGGGTTTTTGACAAGGTGCCCTCAAACCAGCACCTCTCTCTTCCAGTCTATTGCAATGCCATTCTGCTCAAGGGACTAAAAGAAAGAACCGGCAGGACGTGTCTCTTAATCCCCTCCACAGTGCAAACCTGCAGAGGTTCATGGCATTGGAGCTAGGCCTTGTGATGCTGGGAGCTGTGTACTGCCTGCATCAAACTGTGTTCCCAACTAGTAACTACACCTTTTGTAAGCCAGCTTCTCAAAAGTTGTTTGCTGCTAGGTATCGGCCAACAATAAAATGCACAGGGAGAGAGAAGGTCTCAAAGGAAAGCTGAACCCATGAAGAAGTAAACAAATGTCGCACAAATGTCACTTGGAAATAAGGAAATACGGTGGAGTGTAAGGAATTACGGCATGCAAGTATTCTCTGGTATATGGTCTGGCAGGCAGCCATTCTCATATCCTCCACATTCAGGGGCCCCAGCCAGAACTCGGTCAGAGATGAGAACTTTCCTTCCTCTTCAGAAAGGCCCTCTCCTTGCTTAACATGGAACAAGTTAATGAAAGGAATTACACAGCGTGCCACAGCAGAAGGACAGATATCACCCACCCAAGACTTACGCTGTGGTCATGAAGTCTTCATGAATCAGCAGGGACACAAAAGTACGATTCAGGAAGGGACGCTGAAGCGGCGATGAGGAGAAGAGGGTGGAAAGAATGGAAGAAAGCAAGGGGCGATGACAGGCTGCCAAACTCAAACAAATGCAGTGCTCTCTCTACCATCAGGAGATCAAACACCTGCAGGCTGTTCAGAAATGTACGCACACTACTGGCAGTGCCGACCAAAGGGATTACACTGAGGGAAAGAGCTTGGTCACAGACAACAGCAACATTTCAAGCATCTTCTGAACAGCACATGACACCACAAGACAGACAACACACCTTCCTCTCCAAAGTCAACACAGAGAACAAAACAAGGAGGAAGGTTAATCCTCCTGGATTTGACACTATTCCAGCAGAATGCTAATAAGCAAAGCTAAAGAAACAACTGCGTTTCAATTCATCCCAAAATAAAGTCATGCGGCAGAATTTCAAAGACTCAGCCTACTTCTCCAAAGGAAAAAGGAGACTAGTGTGGCACGAGATTTAATGCAGCTTCAGGTCTGGAGACAGCCTAATTGGCGTGGTGTTCATAGCACAGCCTCTGCAATTCTTCTGCAGCTAACAACAGTCACTTCCAGAGTAAACCCAGGCCCTGGCAATGCCTGTGCACATCTCATTGCAAAAGCAAATTCACTCACACTCCTAAAACCACTCTCTAGGCAGAGGCTTGAGTCATTGCCTATGGCATTTTAGCCCTGCTGCAACCTCACTGGCATGAAAACAGGGGTTTCGGGATGCCACGACGCTGTTCTGTTTCTCTGACGCAGGGATACTTCCTGGCTCAAAAGGATCTCAGTCCTAGTTTCTGCATGGGTGCCACCACCTGAAAAGAGACTTAACCTCAACAGTTTAGAACACTTTCCAAAAGCCTCTGAGGGCATCAACCTTGAACTGCTGTCTGATGACGATCACAGCCTTGGAACAATGTACACAGGGAGCCAGATTATGCTGAGCCACTGCTTTTTTATTAATACTTATGAATACTATCATTATTAATTTTTTATCAGAAGCTGAGATAGCAACAACTCATAAAGTTTCAGACCAAGTTTGAGCCCTACAGAACACTCCTTCAGCAGGACCCAATCTATAAGCAACTCCTTAAATATACAACCCTTAAACCTAAGCAGCTCCAGCTCCTTTTTCAGAGCAGCTCAAACTTCTGGAATTGTTACAGATTGCAGCCTCCGGGATTCCAAGTCCCCTCTCAAACTAAAAGCTCCAGAGCTCCTCCAGTGAGCTGGTCAAGGTTTTGCCCACTCACAAAAGCACTTGCTCATCATCTCTGTCTGCCTGACTAGCAGACACAAGCAGATTCCTCCAGGGCAATACCCTCAGGGAAAGTCTCTTTTTCACTTCTAAAGGACCATCCTCTTCACTTGTTTTACATCTTCCCCAGCTGACCAGACTGCTCAGCACCCTGTGCTTTAGTTACTTTGCTGGCTGCTAACTCAAACTTCCCATTTGAGGCTTACCACACAACTGGTACCTCCCACAACCCTCCTATTCACTGTCCCCTGCACACCCAAAGGCCGCTTTCCTTTCTCTGCCTTGCATGCCAGCAGTACCACAGACTAAAACACTCTCCCTTCACTCTCGTTTCTCAGGCTTGCCACTACAGTGCCTTCTAGAAACTGAGAGCAGCAGTTATCCTAAAAGTCCTGCTCAGCCCCTCTGCCTGCAGCAGAAGCACGCTCTTGTTTCAAAGCAACAGGACAGGTTTGTCACAAACACATCGAAAGAGGAGTGGCAGCGCAAGGGGAACCTTGAGAGAGAAAAAATCCCAAGAGCACAACAAACAACTACTGCCAGGGAGAGTTTCCAAGGACTCTTTCCACATCCACACTTGAGCGCCAGATTGCCAGGCCAGCGAAAGGCACACTGCTAACAGCAGACAGCCCAAGAAATAAGTACATACTTTGAGTCCAGAGCTCCATGGCTGTGCTGGTTTTGACTGGGAGAGAGTTAATTTTCCCCACAGTAGCTTGCACGGGGCTACGTTTTGGATTTGTGCTGAAAGCAGTGCTTACACAGCATCAAGGCCTTTTCTGCTCCTCACACCGCCCCACCAGGGAGTCGGCTGGGGGTGCACAAGAACCTGGGGGGGCACGAGGCTGGGACCGCTGACCCCAACTGACCCAAGGGATATTCCAGACCATAGGATGTCACGCTCAGCAATATAACTGGGGGAAGAAGAAGGAAGGGGGGACATGCCCAAGTAACTGTTAGGCGTGATGGAGCCCTGCTTTCCTGCAAATAAAACACCTGCCAGACAACGGGAAGCAGTGAATGAATTCCTGATTTTGCTTTGCTCGCGTGCACAGCTTTTGCTTGACTGATTAAACCGCCTTTATCCCAACCTGCGAGTTGATTCACCCTTCCGATTCTCTCCCTCCTCCCACTGCAGGGCAGCGAGCGAGCGGCCGTGCGGGGCTTAGCTGCCGGCTGGGCTTAAACCACTACAAAGGCTCTAGAGCTTCTCAGGTGAACGCTTTAAACAAATTTTCAAAATACTGTCAGTAAAGCCAGCCTCTTTTCCCCCTGAAGCACGAAATCCACCCACGGCAGTGAAACAGGAGCACTTTTTACAGCTCCCGTTACTCTCTCAGGCCGATGCTCAGCCTGTCCAAGGGCAGCAGCCACTCGGAAGGGACCGCTTTCACGCTCGGTGAAAGAAGGCAGGAAAAGAGCAGCCCCCACCGTCTGAATTCAGGGTCTCCTATGAACTCACTGCTACCTGCAGTCACCAAACTGCAGGCTGTAGCTTCAACGTGCTCACCTGCCAGATTTTAAGTGCGTACACAGGCCTGCCTGCAGGAAGAAACCCGGTTTCAGGCAACCGACAGGGACCTGCTTTCGAGGACGTCCTCCTTTCTCCCAGCCCGGGGAAGGAAGCAGGAGAGCCAACGGGACGGGACTGCTCTGGAAATGCCGCTGCCGACCTCCCTGAAGCCTGACAGGCCTCTTGCCCCGGGGGCTGCCAAGAACGCCCGGGCAGGACTGTGTCGCAGCCCGCCACCGACGCCGGGCTGTGAGGGACACCCCCGGCGGCTGCGGCTCCCTGCGGGGACAGCCGGCAGAAACTCCTTTCTCTCCACAGCCGCACGTCTCCGCGGTGCCCGCCGGCCTCCGCCGGACAGCCACCAGCGGCAGGCAGTCCCCTGCTGCCCCCGCAGCCCCGGGGGCGGCAGGGAGGGGCCGGGGCTGGCCGGGCCTGCGGGGGGAAGGCCGGGACCCGGCGCCCCGGCCTGCCGCGAGGGGAGATGCCGCCACCGCCGCCGCCGCCGCCTCAGCCCCGCTGCCGGCCTGCGAGGCCCCCGGGCAGCCCCGGCGCTGGCGACCGCCGGGCAGCCCACCGCTCCACGCACGGGGAGGAGCCCCCGCCACGGCCACCGGCCCCGCCGCGCCCGCCGCCCGCCCTTGCCTCAGGCGGGGCCGGGCCGCGGCTGCGGCCGGAGCGGAGCCGAGGGGAGCCGAGGGGAGCCGAGCCCAAACGAGATGACCCGAACCGAGCCGAGCGGAGCCGAGGGGAGCCGAAACGACATGAGCCGAGGGGAGCCGAGCCCAAACGAGACGAGCCGAACCGAGCCGAGCGGAGCCGAGGGGAGGCGAGCCCAGCCGAAACGAGCGGAGCCGAACGGAGCCGAGCCGAGCCCAGCCGAAGGGAGCCGAGCCGAGCCGAGATGAGCCGAGCCCGGCCCGGGCGCCCCCTCCCTCTGCTCCAGCTCCCCGCGCTGCTCTGCACTGGCTGCTGCTGCTGCTGCTGTGCTGCAGAGGCAGCTGCATTTTGGGGCTTGGAGCGCTTTGGGTTCCAGCGTGAGCCCGAAGCATCAGAGGAGTTGGCCTGTACCTCGTGGCAGGTCTTGCAGCTGCTTTCAGGGGGGTCTGGGCTCTGCCCAGGCCTCTCGAGTCAACGTTAACTCTGGTGCCTAATGACAGTATGCTGGCAGTGGCCCTGGTAGCTCAGCCCTTTCTCTCCCAAATTGTGATGAGGTCAGCAGGTTTGCCTTTTCTTGGTCTAGGCACCCTTCACGCAAAGATTCCCAGAGATTTTTTCATCCCTCCCCTACACACACAGTGGGATACCTGGAGGGCCACAGAAATGCAACAGCAGCAGCGTTAGGCTCTTCTGGGGTTTGGGGGAGGAAACGCCCTCATAGATAGCTGTCGGGAGCCTGTCTGGCAGCCACCTTTTACTTCTCAGACACACACAACCGACAAGCTCCGATGGTCAGTGACCTAGCCGAGCGATGATCAAAACAGAAGGCACTTTTTCTCCCACGAAAGCCTAACAGCGACGTTTGTAAGAAAAACAATGTCCCCGTTCGTTCTCTTGTGCCCAACACAACAACGGATTTTGGTGTAAAAGAAGAGGCTCCTAAGGAACTAAATAAAAACCTAAACACAGAACGTGGGGGGCAGGATAGTCAGCACTTCCCTTTGCCCTGTAAAGTACATCCTTTCCATTAAAATGAGGAGTTCCTCTTTGTTGAACCAGGAGGCAGTCAGTGCTCACCGGCTTCTGACAGCAGCCCTGCCTGGGGAACCCGGCTCAGACAAGCACTTGCACCACTTTGGTGCTGCTCGGGAGCAGCTGGACTCCTCCTGCCTCTCAGGAAATGCCTGGATCAGAAATGAGCTCAGCCCTTCTACTCTGCCTGGGGAGCTGCCCGCTGGAAACTGGAGCGGCATTTTTCCAGGAGGAATCCTCTTTTCTGATTGCTTTTCCTCGCAGCTCGCGTACCTGGGCATCTAGGGTCGAGGTAGGTTTTCCATCCCACTTCCTCATCTCCTCTTCATGGTCACGCAGGTAAAACCACAGGGTACACCATGGCACGTACCTTCTATCTCCTCTCTCGTGAGCAGAGGAACGCTTACTCCTCATAGCTGCGACGCGGGCCCATACAGGCGGGGAGAAGGACATAGCCTCTTTGAATTGCTGGAACTCCCGGGACAGTTCCTCTACAGCCGAGACCCGGGCCCATCGGGAGGAAGAGAGACTTCCTTGGTATTGCCAGAGTTAACCAGCCACTTCATCCACTGTTTGTCCCTCGCCTTCTTTCCGGGACATCACTGCCAATGAGTTGGCATATGACGCTGGTGCACGTCGTAGAAACTTCCGCCACATGGGTTGTGTGCATTGCACTGCATCTGGATCTGTGGGTGACTGCTTGTTATCCGGATCATTATAAATCACCTCCAGCACGGCTAATTCCCTCAGGTACTGGATACCTTTCTCCGTGGTGGTCCACTTGCCCGGGTGACACGTAACGTCTTCCTTGAAGGGGTATTTTTCCTTCACGCCTGACGGAAGTCCCCTCCAGAGGCTGAGGGCTCGTGTCTTTTTCCCAATCGCCTTGTCAATGGCCCCTTCCCTAGACAGGGATCCCACCTGCTTGCCTTCCCTACCCTCTAATTCCAAGCAACACCACCACTAATTTCTTCAGAACTTAATTCCCCCTTTAAGGTGTTTAAAACTGAAAAGGTGGCTCCAGTGTCAACTAAAAATTCAATTTTCTGTTCTCCCAGGTTAGCTGTAACCAGACGTTCTGCTGGGAGACTCCCCTCTGGTCCCCGTCAGATACTTTCACTCAACTTTCCCAAGAAAGGGGGAACTTGCTGAGACTGTGCAGTCAAAATTGGGATCACTTGTGACCTCGTAGGTCTCAGGGGACATTCCTCTTTCCAGTGTCCTTCTTGTTTACAAGTTTACAGTATGCACACTGATTCAGTCCCAGGGACTGCTTGAATCCCACTGGTGACCCCAATCCAGTTCTTCTCCCTCGTCCCGTTCTTCAACCACATCCCCTTCCTCGAGGAATAACTCCTCTGCCTCGTCCCATACCAGCTCCTACTTCCAGAGCAGCTACTAACCTTGCATTCATTTCACTCTGTAATTCATCTCTATTGCCATATGCCACCCAAGCAACTTCTAATAATTTTCCCCAATCTCGAGAATCTGCTCCTTGTAATTTTTTGTAATTTCCTTCTGAGATCATCAGAGGATTGTCCTATAAATAAAGGAGCCAATTGAGCTTTTCCTTCTTCAGACTCAGGATCCATACTAGTATATTTCCTAGCAGCATCTTTTAATCTGCTTAGAAATTCAGTGGGAGACTCTACATTAATTGCTATAGAGGCAGCAGTAATTCTTGTAACCTTGTACCTTTCAACAGCCTGTAAAAAGGGAATAAAATGTCCATATTTCAGTGCTAACTGCTATCATCTGCAGCCACAAACAGAAAGAAACAGCACATGCTAAAAATAAAAGAAGAAAAGTTAAATAATCCTGCAAAAGAAAATACCCTGTTCCTCATACCATGATCCAGGGATTTTGTAACTTAGTGAGAATCCACGGGACTGTTTCACATTTACAACCAGTACTTTTATATTTACAACTTTACGACTCAAAGGATCCATTTGAGTCGAAGGGCTGCTTTTGCGACCACTGACCCATTGAAGTTCTTGCTGGCTGTCCTTGAAGTCTTTATTCTTGTCCTTGTTCTTTGATCTTGAAGCTTAAGGCAGTTTCAATCACATGTGCTCAGTTTCAGCATTGTTCTCATCTAGTGTACAGGAACATCTAGTCATAAGAGCAAAGAACTGCAAAACTTATGAATAATTACTAGTTAATCACTTGACTACACTTTTGTCATTATCTCCCCAGTTACCCTTTGTCTATTGTTTCAACCATAATGTTAATGTATGATCATTTACCAAATCTCCCTTATACAGTCATCTAGCAGCAAACCAGTTTTCATAGAAGGTACAAAATATTAAAACCATAAAAGTTTGAAGAAACCACATGAAACGTATGGACATATGCTATCAAGTTCAGTTATACATATTCGATTTCCAAAGTTCTTCCCCCAAACTGTTACTGGGAGTCGCTTATCTCGCGGTTTCTATTGGGTTAAAGTTTCCCCGCTTCGAATTAAAGGTACAGTGTTCTTTTGTTCTACAGCGCATGCTCAAGGGGGGGGTGGGGGGGTGAGTAAGTCTTTTGGTGTGGGATTGAGTCGGTGGTCTGATCTCCCCCTGCCGCCTTTACCTTTCCTCCAGTTGTCGAAGATTTTGGCTGACTTCATGCCTATTAGCAATTTTTCAACTTTTCTGCGCCTCTTGGGGTAGGATGTTCCCTTCTTATCATTATCAGTCTTTTCGTTCTCCTTCAGGGGCCCAGTCGTTAGCAAGGCACGCCTTGTATATACAAAGGATATCTTATTTCACAAGACCTCTGGGGTCTTCTTAAGGAAATCACTCCTTAAGTACCTCGCTTCTCAAGTACACCTTTTCTCACGTACGCCGTTACTACTTTGGAATCCAGTGAGATTAATGCTTGCTGCACCTCTGTCGAGAGAAGCCCCTTGACTGAAGTACCCCCATTTCAGTCCTTGGCTGCTCTTCTTGGGTCTGCTAACTCACTGTTTCGGGTTTGTGTGGCGGGGTTTGTGTGTTGCGGGGGAGGGTCCGCAGGGCCGGCTCCTGGGAGAAGCTGCTCGAAGCTCCCCCGGCTGGGAGCCGGACCCGCCGCTGGCCCAGGCCGAGCCCCTCCGCGACGGCGGTAGCGCCTGTGGGAGAACAGCTTTCAGAAGGGGAACGCCCAGTGAGTCGGGGGAGTGGGCTGTGAGAGGAACCCCTCTGCGGGTACCGAGGTCAGGGAAGGAGGAGGAGCGGGGGAGGACGCGGTGAGGCGGCAGGCTGTCCCCCCCAGCCCATGGAGGGGAGCGGGGGAGCGGAGGGCGCCCAAGATGGCCGCGCCTCCGTGGCTGAGGCAGTCTGTGACTGAAGGACTGCGCCCTGTCTGTGGAAGGGACCCGCGCTGGAGCAGTGGGTGAAGGGCTGCCTCCCGCGGGAAGGACCCACGCTGGAGCAGTGGGTGAAGGGCTGCCTCCCGCGGGAAGGACCCGCGCTGGAGCAGTGGGTGAAGGGCTGCCTCCCGCGGGAGGGACGGACCCCACGGCGGAGCAGGGGCCGAGCGCGGAGTCCTCCTCCCCCTGAGGAGGAAGGAGCGGCAGAGACCAGGGGTGAGGAACCGACCCCAGCCCCCGTCCCCTGCTCCCCTGGGGAGAGAGAACCGGGAGTGGGGCTGAGGCGGGAGGGCGGGAGGGAAGCTGCTCTCGGGTTGGGGTTTACTTCCCAATAGCCTTGGTTTGGTTTGACTGGTAGCAAATTAAATTGATTTTGTTCCTTCCCCAAGTTGAGCCCGTCTTTCGCCCGTGACCATAAGTGGGGAGTGACCCCTCCCTGTCCTTGTCTCGACCCACGAGCCTGCCTTTATATTTTCTCCCCCTCCCACGGGGGGCGGGGGGTGGGTGAGGAGTGAGCGAGGGCGGCTGCGTGGTGCTTTGTCAGGGGCTGGGCTGAGAGCACGACCCTCGCCCGTGCATGCTCTGTAATACTTGAAAGTTAGAATGTGACACAGGTGTTCAGTGTGGTAGGATCACTGGGATTTTCGGAAGTGCCTAATTTATTCAGAAGCCATCCGGAAATTTTGGAATCTGTGAAACAGATACAGTTCATCGAATTTAAGTAAGGCACGTATTCTGTTCTTCAAAGGTGGGGAGGAGATCTGACTGAAGGATGCCAATTGTACTTTGTCAGTGGAGTTAGACTTACAGATGAGGGTGGGTTCTCTGAAGGACATGCAAGAGGCACCTGGTGACACTTGTAAATAAATGTAAAAAGGTCATCCATAGAAATATTTTGGCATTTGAATGTCTGCTGGGAAAAGTTGAAATTTCAACAGGAAAGAAGTATGTTTTTTTGATACTAGTCCTTCAGTGGTATCTCAAATCTGTAATTTAAGCACTAAAAAACTCAACGATTAATATTGTATTGATTTGGTACTTTGTTTTTTGGTTAGTTCTTTGTCTTAAAATACAGCCCCATCAATACATGCTAAGCTCTAAGTTAATGTGGAGAGGATGGTTTTTACTGAGATGTGAAAACTCCCTGTTCTGTAACCAAATCTCTTTATGGGAAGCATTGTGGTCTTGGACTTGGAATGACCTGAAAGTTAGTGCTTATTTCCACTTGGAGCTTTATTTCGGGTTTTCAGGCTTAATCCCAAACTGGTGGTGATGCAAAGGTAAAAAGATCACAGAGCATCTTTGTTTTGCAGACTGCTGAGAGGCTGGACAGTAGGCCTATGAATATTTTGCTGACTCTCTGGTTTTGCAGGGTCTAAATGACAAAACTGCTTGTGGAACACCATTATCGTTGGGCTGAGCGGCAACCTCAAGGAAAGGCCAAAGCCAACCATCGTCAGTGACCCTAGACCTCCTGAAGAAATCTTAGTGGATGAACTACCACCGGTGGACAGTCCTGAGGCATTGGTGAAAACATCTTTCAGGTCTGACAGATACGAGTTTACTTTGTTTATCCTTGAGAGGATATCTTTTTAAGACTAAGTCTGCAGTGTGGGTTTGGTGGGAGAAATCAGTCCCGAAGGATTCCGCAATGCTGCGTATCCGTACTGAGCAACAGTGAAAAAAGAGGTCCATAGATAATCCTGGCTGGACTTGTCCTTTACTTCTCCGACCTCATAAGCCTTCCTAAAAGATGATGAACTAGACAGATATAAAGTCTGTAACTAGTCAAAATGGTCAGCAAAGACAGCTCATTATAGGAAGATGTCTTTGAAGGTTGGCACTGTTTCTTCTGGAAGTGGTTTGGTGATGAAGACTTGCACTTGAGGTCAGATGATGTGCTTTATTGATGCAAGAGAGAGCTAACCCTTTTTCTGTTGCTGTGATGTCTTGAGAACTGTCTAGCATTAATTTATTTTACCAAGGAGAAGGATTCTGGCCAGGGGCTTGCAAGCAAGCGATGGCTGCTGTTGTAAAGTGTGTGATAGATCTCTTGCTGGGTTTTTCTACCTCTTATTTAATCATGTGGATGTACAGTTGTCTGATGTTTCTTGGAGGCATGTTTTCTGAAAATGATTTTCTCAAAGTGAGGTAAACTAGAGAAGCCGTGTGATCTTTGACCAAAATGTGAAAATGGGCGTGCCCAGCAAAAGCAGAGTGGCAGAATTTATTTTTTCCAAGTGTTTTTAGAGCCTTTTTTCGGTTGTTCTTGAAGACCTATGCTCTACTTTTATAGTAAACCCACATGTGTGCAAGCATAAAATGGTTTTTGCTTTGGATAAATTTCTCTTGGCTACAGTGATTTTGATTGTACCTCAGTCTGTCAAACTTATGTCGGTCTTCCTATAATCGTTATTTTGAAGGCACTGAAGTTTAAGTCATGATATTAGGTGGTAATTTCAGATACCTTGTTTATCCTGCTTGACATTTAAAACCACGTTACCATAAAGTGAGTTTGTCAGTCTATATAAATGAATCCTGTAATTCCATGGGGCATTTTCATTCTTTAATATTTCCATTGAAATGATTCAGGACAAGTGTTTCAGAACCTGGATCCTCCTTTTATGGTGAGCTGTGGTATTTAATGGCTTTTAAACACTTTGTGTCTCTGCTATTTAAAATGTATAATTTCAAGAGGTCTAACTCTTTTTCAGCTTTCACTTCTCATACCAAATTCTGGGTATCTGCAATCCTTAGGTTGCCGTCGTCAAGATAATTTCAACCTTTTTATGTGCCAAAATAATGTCACAGCATTTCAAATGGCATGATTTGATCACGTGAGTAGGGGTGACTCTTGGAAGAAGTGAGCTTGTATATAGCATGAAGGGTTGGAAAATGTAATTAAGCAAAGTAGTTTTGGTGATGCAGTTTAAATGGCTTTATAAACATTACAGAACCTTTGTATTTCACCAGTAGAGCAATTACTGTATAATGTGGCATTTTTGGAGGCTTTTATAGATGGGAATCCAAACAAATTGCTGTTACAAAGTAAATTTTAATTGCCTAGTTTCATAAAGAAAGGAAGCCCCGTGTGCGCTTGAGCTGTGCAGGGGAGTGGAAGAGAAGAGAGTACATTGCAATTACTGTCTAAAGACACGAGAAGATAAAAACACTGCGGTGTTTTTATTGAGTTGGGGATCTTGTTGATATTACAGTGCAAACTGGGGCTTAGGAGGCAGTAGCATCTTTTGTATGATGGGCTGCATGTTTGATTCATCAAGGTCTTCTGTGGGTCGTGATCTTCAAGTGGTTCTGTGAGAGAGTTTGCCTGGTGTGTCTGAGGGTAAGTGATTGCCTGGCAAGCATGGGCTTTCCTTGTTTCTTGTTGACTAGACGCTAGTGGAAGATCTTGCTACCCTGTTGCCGTTTGGGGACTGAAATGTGCTTTCCGAGTTGTCCAGTTCAGCCTGTCTTAATTGGGAATCTGGTGGCTGAATCTCAGGGGGTGCGTGGGGCCATGTTGGGCTTGCAGGAACTGATTTTAGAGAGAGAAAAACCAGGCCTTGCTTTTGAACGTGACTGCTACAGACTGTAAAATGCAGCGACTCCCTTACTAGTTCTGATTCGCTGCTGTTGGAGCAGTGTATGGCGCAACTATCCCTTTCATGCCCAGCTAGAAAGAGAATGCCTCTCCAGTGTCAATGAGTCACGCTTGCTTGTGATTGCATATCTTTTTATGTGAATACATATAAGCAGCATGAAATCCCAGCTGCCACCTCTTGTATTAGATCTTGTTTTCTACTGTGCAGTACTTATTGTTCTGTAGCTTGGAAAATTAGGAAGAGATCTATGTTTGATTTTGTTCCACTTCTAGATATGAGCTTGAAACGCATTTAAACATGGAAGGAGGAATGTGACTATTTCAATCATTTTGGTTGTACTTTTCCTGCGGTAATAATCCATCTTTAAGATGTAAAGCAAAACCCAAATTGCAGGAGGTAGAAATACACGGACGCCTGTAAAGTTGAAAGCAAATGACAGACGACCCTTTATTGCTAAAACACACACGTATTTATAATCACATATTCTGCAAAGTCATTGTACACGCGCCCAAGCATAGAATATGATTGGTTATACCATCTGTCTACACGCGCATAAACATAAGGCATAATTGGTTATACCATCTCTGTACGCGCGCATAAACATAAGGCATAATTGGTTATACCATCTAAAACATGCAAAACTTGTCTCAGTCTAATTGGTCAAAATAAACTGCCGAATTGAGGTTCTTTGTGCCAAGTTCCCTTTATCGTGGATTGCGCACTTGTGTTCTTCTAATTGGCTTTATTATCATCTTTCTTCTTTCATGTCTTCTTGTTTGTTCTGCTCAAGGTCTTCTAAAGGCGTCTGGAATGCTCTTGTGACTGTTAGCTAAGTATGTTCCTACACCAAATGAAACCAACCCCCTCTCTATACTCCGCATAAGTCTGGTGCATGATCCCTCCCTAATGAAAAAGTGTTCTGATGGGTCTTGATTGTCTTATACAATTATTTTGCTATCTCTTTTCTGAAGATACCAAGAACCAGCACTAGATTGGTCTAAACAAGGCTGATTACCTTTCTAAAGAGAGAATTGGAAGAGTTTGTAGTATCATCTTGTTTGGAATATTGCAGTGAGCGAGTAGTTGTAAGTAATTTTGTGTCTTGACTAGTTATACTACTCCAGTGCTTAAAATATAGATTTAAAATCCATTCTCACTGGCATTTAGCCTATTTGTCTAGTAAAGGCAGGGGAGGCCCCACTTTGAATTACATTTGAAAATACAGTGGAATATGGAGAATGGTGGATTATCCCGTTTTGACAAGGAAAAAAAGTATAATGAGACACATAGAAGTGATTAGCTTCTTGGCCCACACTTTATGCAACAAACCCGATATATCCACTGTCTGTCTTTGCACGAATATGCAAGTTCACAATTACAGGAGCTGTGATCCCTTTCTTTTTGAATAGCTGCGCGTGGATCAGCATCCATGTATGTACAGTCGTTGGCAGTGGCTGTGGACTGATGCCACTGTGGAATATTAGGTGGTGGGCGTACGGCCTTGCCAGGGCTGGGTGATCTGGCTATTGGCTGGAGATGTCAGCGGTTGCTGACACTGAAGCCTGTAACTCAGAAACTCTCTTCCCAGATCTGCTTTTTGGTCTGCTTGGTCCCTATAAAGAGTAGTGGTGCTATTGGTCTTGGTAAGAATTAACAGTGGTAATTACTGAGCTCTTCGGGAGACTGTGTGGTAACTTTACAGCCTGCTTTAGCTTCCGTGTGCTGCTCCCTGGCAGCGCTACCCAAGCAGGCATTTTGATAATGCTGGGCTGGCACCCAGCAGGGGGAGCAGAGAAACCAGAGACAGTTTGGGTGCTGTTCTCCCAATACCACCTAGAAGTTTGTGGAAGTGCTTTATATTGGAGGATAGGAGAGAAACTGCTGCATTTGTCCCCAGACTGCTGCCTGGAGTGAAGCAAGTCACCAGGATGGCAGTGCTCCAGCTGAAAACTTGATGTGTCCAAGATGTCATCATTTCTGCTAGACTTGTTTGGTTTTGATGTACGGGAGAGACGGGCTGTTATTTTGAGTCCGGAGAGCTGGGACACTGGACTGGGGTATATGACTGTGGTGGTGCTTATGGGAAGTAATGGCTGTGCTGGATCTTGTGGCAGGAGAGATCCCATGGTACAAGGTGACGGTGACATCCAGGGAGGAGTGGAGATGCTCATCTGAGACAAAATGTTCAGTGCAACCTGCCATCCTGGTCCAGGGCCTGTGTGACAGCTGAAGTTGGTCTGGAATCGTGGAGTAGTCCAGCTGGCTCTATCTAGCACGCGGGGGCTTGGGGCAGCAGTGCTTCCAAAGTGATCAATCAGGGTAGCAGGCAGCTGAACAGTCAGCAGGTGAGGCAAAGACCCTCTGTCCTGTACCAGACAAGCCTTACTGGATACCTATGTAGCTATACTGAACTAGGAAGTGATATATGTCATCTGTTACTGAGGCCATATGTCCTGGGAACCAGAAAGGCAGATTCAGTTCCTTCAAGGTCAGAGTGTTTTTAAGCTCAAGGCTTGCATGGGTTCTTAATTGCTGTCACCTTTCAAAATACTTTTAGCTTGAGACTGGTAACACCCCTGCTTACCTTAATAGCTGCTTTCCCTGTGTCAGCTGCAAAGTTTCTTTATCTTTCCAAGGACAGTTTGCTTTGCTTTCCTTATCTGCTTCTGTTCTGCTTTGGGAGTCTTAAATCGCACCGACAGCTAACCTTCCTGTATTTCGGGTTCGGTTGTGAGTGATGTAAACTGTTGCTCGTGCCAGCTACTGGCCATTTGATCGACAGGATAGAGGTGATACTGCAGCGCTCCAAATGCGAAAACTTCAGTCGCAGCACTGTGTGCTGGGAGTCAGCCCACGAGCCTCAGTTGTGTGGGTCAAGGTGGCATCGGTGGGAATAAGGGGTATGAGCCAGCCTTCCCCCTACCTTGCCTGAGTCCTAGCAAGAGCCCATCTCCAGTCACCCGGTGGAGAGGGACCTACAGGACTCCTTTAGCACCTCTCACGTTTTGACACTCTCTGGGCAGCCCCAAAGCTTGGCTGTAGCGACCTAAGCTAGTATGTGAGGTCTGAAAATCAGAGAGGGAGGCGATGCTATGTGGGAGAGCTGTGACCATGACCGCAGAAGAACAGGAGTTGAGGGCTAGTCGTGGGGTAGAATAAAGCCCGCCTTCCCTCCTGGCTCTCAGTATTTGTTTATTGCCTTTTTTATTTGGATTTTCTTCTTGTTTTTTTAAAGAACACACAAAAATGAGAGATGAATCTCACTTGCCCTAACTTGTTAAAAAAAAAAAAACACAAGACATTTTCTCATTGTTTTTTGTACCCATCTACTGCAGATTCAGGTCTCGCTAAACATTAAAATGTAAGCAGTCTCTCTGAAAACCACCCTTCTCAACATCTTTTTCAATCCAGACTTGTTATAAGGCACTTTACTTGCATTAAACTTAAATTCATCGACGTTGTATTCAAACCTGTTGCTTCTTCCTGTTATTTATTGGTAGTCATTGTGACGAATAAGAAGGGAAAAGTGTTCTGTTCATTAAGGAACTGGCTCCCATATCATTTGTCTCTCTTGTCTCTTCTTTTAATTGTGCCTCCCTTCTAGGTGCATGTCATGCTTTGTGAGAGCTATGCACTATTTTCTTGGTAGATGGAGATTTATGAGTCAGAGGGGGAATGATCAGAGGAGAAAGATTTCTCCCAGTTCCTGTTCAAAGGCTGCATTCTCTCTCTCTTTGCATATATCCACAGGGGTCCAGGAGGAAGGTGTTTTTTCAGGCAGTTGCAAGAGAAATGGACTTCTCTGTCTTTTGGTTTGGGGTTTTTTTTGGTGTCACAGTTGTCTTGTTTGTCATAGGATAGATGTCTTATTGATGACAAGCAAAGCCAGAGATTCTGTCCCTGTCAATATCAGACACGTGAAAAGACCCAAGTTGAGAAATTCAGATGGATTGTGGGTGTCCTAGCAGAGCTGTGCCTCTGAAAGGCAGGGAAGAAATCCGCTTCCAAAATGGCAATGAGAGTTTGAGCTGAAGCTCCATGGCTAAACAAAGTCGTGGTAGTAAAGAAGTCCTGCTTTGAGGACTGCCCAATGCCTGTCCTTGACCACCCTTCTCTGCCTGACGTATGTCATGTGAATCTTGTACCGTAATAAACTCTGAGCATTTGTTTTGCAGCTGTGCAAGGCTTCCAGTTCCGTCTTTGTAAGCATGCAGATCACCCCCAGTCCTTGACATGGACTAGAGTACCCCCACCACACACAGAGGGCGAATGTATTTTTAGATCCAGATGTGGTATAGCTCTACAACCATGTGAGTCTCAAATGTCCGTGTGGCACTCCTGTGGGTATACAAGGCTGTTCCAGGGGCTGTGCTTAGTTGCTTGGCTTACTGAAGTTGCTAGCCCAGTCTTCCTTGCAGGTTTTCAGAAGAAACTGTATATGGGCAGGGAGTTGTATATAGGAAAAGACACTAATTTAAGGATAGCCTTTATTCTGATAAGGAAGTGTTTAATAATGCACTATTTAGTTGTCTCCACCATGATTGATTAAAAGCCTCTACATACTAATATCAAACTGGGATGCCTTGCAATTCCTGTTGACATAATTTTTAGCCTGGTTTCCTAAGGAAAACTGGCTATCCTTTTCCAAAGGAAATTGCTGTATATCTCTCAGTCAGCCTTCCCGTTAAGTTCTTTAGCATAGCTGAACTTGATCAGTAGCTTAACAGAATGGTAGACATCTCAAAGGTATTGTTGTGGTTTAACCCCAGCCAGCAACTAAGCACCATGCAGCCGCTCACTCACTGCCCCCCCCCCCCCAGTGGGATGGGGGAGAAAATTGGGAAAAGAAGTAAAACTCGTGGGTTGAGATAAGAACGGTTTAGTAGAACAGAAAGGAAGAAACTAATAATGACAATGATAACACTAATAAAATGACAATGATAACACTAATAAAATGACAACAGCAATAATAAAAGGATTGGAGTGTACAAATGATGCGCAGTGCAATTGCTCACCACCCGCCGACCGACACCCAGCTAGTCCCCGAGCAGCGATCCCCCGCCCCCACTCCCCAGTTCCTCTACTAGATGGGACGTCCCATGGTATGGAATACCCCGTTGGCCAGTTTGGGTCAGGTGCCCTGGCTGTGTCCTGTGCCAACTTCTTGTGCCCCTCCAGCTTTCTCGCTGGCTGGGCATGAGAAGCTGAAAAATCCTTGACTTGAGTCTAAACACTACTTTGCAACAACTGAAAACATCAGTGTTGTCAACATTCTTTGCATACTGAACTCAAAACATAGCACTGTACCAGCTACTAGGAAGACAGTTAACTCTATCCCGGCTGAAACCAGGACAGGTCTTTAGTTCCTCTCTGCTTTGTGAAACCTGATGGTAGGATAAGAAAGGGTGCCAGGGAAGGAATGGATAGGAGAGAGAGAAGCTGACTTCCCAGAGTTGCTGTCTGGCTGACCAGTGCTGACATACTCTCTATCTAATCAGCACATCTGTAGCTGTGAACGAGGCGCCATACGTGACCACACAAGCAGGCAGGGCGATATTTGGAGGAAAAGCCCAAGGAGAGCAGAGCAGCAGGAGACACAGCAGGTCACAGAATGTGTTGCTGTGGGGAAGGTAGGAAAGATGTAAAGCACGAGTGCCTAAGAAACCAGTCACAGCTTGTGCTGCAGCTTTGAGTACTCTAAGTGATGCTAATGAAAGGTATTCTTGTCACTACTGTTATGCTATAAATCGTGTCTAATCCCCCTGGTGGAGTGGACCACATATCTTTTTCGGGTAGATTAAGTGAATTCTATGCCATGACCCCCTGGCCTCTTGGCATGTGGTGGCACCCAGCGTGGTCTTTCTGTGCACATGCAGAGGTCGAGGGTTTCCTGATGTGAACTGACTGTCATGGCGTGTCACCTAATGGGGAGGAGCAGCTGGGTTTTCAGGCAAAATAGCACTGGAAAGGGGCTGGTGGCCACCTGGCCTACTCCTCCAGGCTGCAGCTTGTCCTTGAAGGGCACTTGGGAGGAGGGGAATGCGGGCTCTGGAAGAGATTTACTGTCCTTGGCAGTCTGTGCATGTCCTGTGGTCCCTAAGTTGCTCATCCTGTTATTGAATTAAGGCTGTCATGGTGTGTATTTGATTCCCAGTGAGAAAATGGGATAGTGGCTTTCTTACTCTCGGCAGTCAGAGAGAGTGTGATGAGCTGAGCTAAGTGTCTTTGATGAATTGCTGAAGCTTTGAGTTCTTTAATTTGCATAAGCAAGAAGCATTAAGAAGGTACTCAAAAGGAAATTCCTGTACAGTTTCATCTGCTTTTAAATGGCTGGCTGATGGCAATTAAGTTAAGTGGTACGTTGTACTGTGATGCTTTCCTAAAGGATGTGGTAAAACATTCTCCAGATCCAATCCAATCAGGGACAGATTTGGTTTGGTTTTGAGACCACAAAACCTGCAAGTAAGAGTTCAGGAATATTTTCAAGTGAATAACAACAATAGCAATCATGCAATTACCCCAAATAATCTTAAGGCTGATGGATAAGAGCTTAATCTTTGCTAACATCCTGCATTTCTTCTTAATGTGAAGAGCTTTGAAGGGGGAGGAAAAAGGGATACTTAGCTCCAGTTAATTGAGTATGACGATCAGATCTGGAGAGAAAACTGTGTTCCGTCTTGGGAAAACACTAGCCATTTATGCATTGAAATATCAATTTGAGATTTTTTTTTTTTTCATGAAACCCAAGAGAGAATCTATGCTAAACATTTACCTGGGACACATTGGAAACCCCCATACCTGTTGCAGGTGTCATGCGTCCAATGGATTGAATTGTTGATTCCCCCAGGAATGCTATGACTACCAGGCTATGGGTTGCTTGGAGTCCCCTGTTTGCACCCCCTGCTCTGTGTATCTCTCTTTTGACCCTGTGCTTTCTGATGAAGGTTTTGTCTGGTTTGCCTCCCCATGCAGAATGATTTTTGGTAACTGCTGTATTTTGCTGGAAATTCTTTTGCCAGAAATTCTAAAGCCCAGCCTACCAGTGCCTTTGCAGATAGATAGCAAGGTCTAGGTAAGCTGCTGTGAACTGTCAACACCCCTTACCCACCTAACTTGCTAATGGCTGTTCTTCATCTGTTTTTTGCATGTTAGGCTGCCAACTGGCAATTTCTAGAAACTGTTTTATGTAATAGAAAGGTCTCATTTGGAAATTACCCCACTATCCGTCTGAGTACTCAGCACATGCTGATGTCAGAGCCGCTGTGTCTGTAGTTTGCAGATTGGGACATTTCTTTTTAGTTGTAATAATTTTTGGATCTGAATCTACTGAAGTGTTCACAGCAAGACTGCTAAAGCTATCATGTGTTACTTGGTTTCCATGTGAACTTTAGAAATTGATCTAAACTTTATAAATTGAGGCGGGTTGTTTTGAAAGCAGGCCTATAGTTTAAATTTGCTGTCAGTGCTGCTCTTACTCTGGCAAAGAGCAATCTTGTATCTTCTTTGGTGGAAAGGCCTTCATTCTGAGGTGCGGCAATTGACCCAGGACTGTGGGCTTTGGGTCCCCCTTTGTGCCCAGGGCTTCCTTCTGTTATGTCTGTACCTTTGATCTGTCTCTTCTTTCACGTGAGCACTTGCAGTTCCCTGTCAGAGCAAATTTTCTCTCAGCTCAGCTGAGAAAGGGCTAGACCTGAAGTTGTGTTTCTTTTAAATGAGAGCTACTGAAGAGCATTTATTGTGAAAAGGAAAACTATCAGAAGCTTCTTTTCCTTCCTCTTAAATGATGTGCGCAAGCAGCATTTAGATCAGCGTGAGCATCTGTAGTTGGAGTTTCTAAGATGAAGGTAACATTTCTCTTTCCAGTACTTGGAACCTCAAGACTGATTTTTGTCATGTAATTGTCACCAATAGTATCTGCTCCTGAATCAAAAAGATGCTTGTTATCCTGCCGGCTGCTTGTAGTAGTTACAATTAAGTCTGCCCTAATTCCAAACAGTATTACTCATAATAAAGTAATACTCAGATTCATTCTGAAGATGTTGAGAAAATTGGATTCCTCATATGGCACTGTACCTCCTTGTGAGAGTTTCTTCACTTCCTTAATACAGTTGCTTATAATATAATTACCTGCAATGTCTGCAGTACTTGAGTAAAAGAATTAGAGAGTGTAGTAGTGTAAATGGAGTGGGCCAAAATTGGTGTAAATTGGCATAAAACTCAGTTGACTTCTGTGGAGTTATACTGATTTACTGCAGGTGAGTGTGTGGCTTGGTATTTCAGAACAGTGCTCGTGCACTGAAGCGTGCCTCTTTGTTGATTAATGTTACAAATCTGATAAACTTGGCAGAGTGGTTTTGCTGAATCATGAGCGATGCTGCTGAACAATGTGTTAATCAAAGTGGCCTGGGCTAGATACAGCAAATTCCCATCTGCGGAATGCCCACTGGCTTTCACAAAAACTCCGTGAAGCTTGCAGACTTGGAATCAGTGTGGCCTTTAACTGTTGACCTTTTTTCTCCACTGCTTTAATGCTGATTCTAATGTAGCCAAGGCACTTTGTGAGCGCCTGAGGATGGTGTTGGCAAGCCATGAGCTGACATGTAGGTTCTCTTTGTGTTGCTTGGGCTTTGCATGTTTGCTCATTGCATTAGTTCTCAGAAAAAAAAAAAAGTGCTTAGTGCTTTTCTGCTTTATAATTCATTATATAATATAAATAATTGTGTTATCCTGATATATCAGCTCTTCTGCTAGCAAAACTGTCTAAATTTCTTACAAAAATTGCTGGTTGGTGTCAACAGAATACAGGCTCCTTAGTTTTGTGCTGCAGCAGAATATCAGCCGTATTGGTCTCTTTTTTCCAAACTCATTTCATTTTTTTCTGAACTGAAGTGAGGTTAAACTCAGATTTGTCATCTTCTATATGTCATTCTTTTTGAAGCAGTTGTACAGTAATGAATGAAAATTTTATAATAGCACAAATTGATTCAATGTATTTTACACAGATTGATTTCTGTCCCGGTCGCCCGTGTCCCAGCATGGCTGTGTTATGGCCTATACAACTGTGGTTTGTGCTGTTTAACATTAATGACCTGGATGATGGGGCACAGTGCACCCTCAGCAAGTTTGTAGATGAACACCCCCCCCCCCCCCCCCCAAAAGAGGGGGTGTGGTTGGTAGACCTGGTGGGTGTGTTGCCATCCAGAGGGACCTCCGCAGGCTGGAGAACTGGGCTGACAGGAACCTCATGCAGTTCAGCAAGGGGAAGCACAAAGTCCTGCTCCGCGGCAGGGAAAAACCCCATGCCCCAGTATGTGCTGGGGGCTGACTGACTGGAAAGCAGCTTTGCTGAGAAGAAGGTTGGGGTCCTGGTGGACAACAACTTAGACCATGAGCCAGCAATGTGACCTTGGAGCAAAGGCGGCGGCCAACAGCATCCTGGGTGGCATTAGGAAGAGCGTCACCGGCAGGTCCATCTTCTGCTCTGCTCAGCACTGGTGAGGCCACATGTGGAGTGCTGGGTCCAGTTCTGGATTCCGCAGTGCAAGAGAGACAGGGGCATGCTGGAAAGAGTCCAGCAAAGGACCATGAAGAAGATGAAGAGACTGGAGCATCTGACATAGAAGGGGAGGCCAGGAGAGCTGGGACTGTTCAGCCTGGAGGCGAGAAGGTTTGGGGGAAGCTTATCAATATAAATACCTGACGGAAGGAAGCACACAAGATGGGGCCAGGCTCTTCTCAGTAGTGCCCAGTGACAGGACAAGAGGCAGAGGGCAAACATGGAAATTCAGGAAATACCATTCAAACATAAGAAAAAGCTTTTTTTGTGTTAAATGGTTTTTGGGTTGGATTTTTTTTTTTGTTTTGGGTTTTTTTTTTACTGTGAGGGGTAGTCAGACACTGGCAGAGGTTGTCCAGAGAAGTTGTGGAATCTCCATCCTTGGAGATATTCAGAACATGATGGGACAGAGTCCTGGGCAACCTGCTGTAGCTGACGCTGCTTTGAGCAAGGGGATTGGACTAGATGATCTCCAGAGGCCCCCTCCAGCCTCAGCATTTCTGTGATTCTGTAGTGGGAACAGCAAAGCTGAATTATCACCCTGTGAGTAAAATCCTAGCATCTGATCTGCATTGCGGATCTGTTGTCTGCATTGCAGATTTTTGTTGCATTGTCTGCACACGTCTGCTGGGTGGAACTCCCTCTAACATCAGTACGAAGTAGAGGTCTGCAGTGCAGATTGACAGCTGGGATTTTTCTCTGGAGCGTTTCCCCATCTGTGTTTGAGACAAACCAGGATAACATATTTTAACTTTTTTCCTCTGTAAATCGAGTGTTTGGTGAGTTGAGTGTTCCATAGAGAAGTTCATTAAAAGGCAAGCTTCATCTCCCAGTCCTCGAAAGTAAGTGGCACTGAGTTCACAGCTCAGATGATAGGAAAGAAGAAACTCATGTGACAAGATACTAATACAGGTCTGCAAATGTAATTTAAATTTGTCTGAACAAGTTTCCTCTAAGAAGGGAGGGGAAGTGCAAATGACAGAGACAACTTCCATAGAGAAGTAGTGAAAACTTTTTTATCAGTTCCTTGTGAGTTGGGTAATGGTCTTAGTGAGATTATCTGTAGCCTTCGAAAGCATTAGTTCATTTCCAGGGTCAGCCAAATGCTTTGATCTATTTTGAATCGAAGCCTGGTAACAGAGGTTGCTGCTTGTTGCTTCTGCAGAAGCATTTCTGGGGGTCCTGCTGAGCTTTCTCTAGGTCTTAAAAAATACGGCTTAAATATTGATCTTGGCAGAGATACTAGGCTAAGGTGTCATCTATTTTTAACCAGTACTCTCTACTAATGTTGATGTCAACAGAGAACTTCTAGTGTATTTCCTCCAGCCCTGAGATAAGAGGAAGCGATAGGGAAAGCAAATAAGCCCGTTCTCTCATTAATCTTTCAATTGCTGAATTTGTGTGTCTATTGATGTGCAAAATGTGATTATACTTTTCCTTTGTCTTGTCAAAGGTAAAGTCATCTTAATGACACTCCTCTGTCCACAGACACTTTATGGGGAACTCCCTGTTAAATACTTTCAGTAGCTGGCTTCTAAAATTCTCTATTTTTGTTTGGTTTTGTTGGCCCAGGCATGGCCTCAGACGTGAGACCAGATTCTCTGCCAGTTTTATCCGTGCAGTTTTATCAGAGTACCTGCCTTTAGCAGGGCTGTACCAGTATATGCCTAAGGCAACTAAGATGTCACAAGCTGAATGGCATTAGCTAATTGGGTGCAATTCAGATGGAGAGCAAGGTAATCAATCAACCAGTTCTCTGTTCTCCTCTGAGTGCCTTCATACTTCTGTGGGAATTTCAAGGAATCTGGTGATAGAAACAAAGCACCAAAAGCTAACTTGACTCCGAATTTCAGATGGGTAGCATGAACAGCGACCATCTGTGTCTTTTTTTTTTTTGAACAGGAGGTATTTTCTGGAGAGGAGGTGAAAGAAACAGGCTTGCTATGTGACCACATTGAGATAAACACTGGCTTTGTTGAACTCTGAGACAAAATGCTGGCTTTTGAGGGCCAAGTATGTGCAATTTTCAGAGTAAGTCTCCACGGCTGTAGCTGTGGCTAGACAACTGCATCCATGTTCATGCTGTTTGACATCACTGGTGCAGAAAGGCTGAGTGCTGCGAGGGATACTTGCTATTCCATAGCACCTGACTACGGTCTGCCTAGTCTTGGCGAGCATTTGTGCCATACTTGACTTCTCTGTAACCATGCGGACCCCAGGGCCACCTCACTGTTACCTTTGTAAGTGGCTCTGCCCCATGTCCTCCTTGGCTGTTCTCCAGTGACCACGGAGGGATTCTTTTTCAGTGGGATGTTACTAGGAAGACAGGAAAGGCAGGAGGGGTTCAGCTGTTTTGTGAGGGACTTAGGACAGCCAGAGCTGCAGGTAGAGAGCTGAGGTGACCTGCGGTGACCTCCTCGTGGTCGTGGATAAGCAGCTGGTTCACATGCAGGGGTCTAGCTCCTGTGCCAGTTTTATGTTGTGTGTGGGATTTTGTGTGATTTTTTTGTTGTTGTTTTTGGGTTTGGTTTTTTTTGTGATTCTTATTGAACCAAGGCCTGTCACCTCAGGCTGTTTCTGGCAGAGTGACACCAGCATCCCTGGGTAGGACTGGATTTGCAGGACTGGGCTGTGGGCTAAATGAGCTGGCAGAAAGTCTGGAGTAGTGCCAGGTCTGGGATGAGCTGCCCAGTCCAGGAGGAGAGGGTGGTGGTCATCATCCTCTGTCTGCACTGAACTCGCATTACCTTGTGGCTTTCCTCGCTTGGCACCAGCCTGTTCAATGTCAGCATTGGAGCGTGCAGGTGTGTGAAACTACAGCCATCTGGCTTGCCCTCGACTTAGCAATGAAACTAACAGTCGCTTTCTGACAGAAGGCCATCCTTGGCTGGGCTGGGCATGTCCAGGGGTTCCCTGTTGCGTAGCATCTACTGGAGGATATTGTCCATTTGTGCCATAAGCATTCCATTTATGCTAGTGTCACTGATCAAGTCTACGATTTCTGCGTGTTTTAGGGCTTTTGCGTGGCCCAAACTTGTAAGCAGTCGAGTCCCAGGTGTTAGTTTAGTCTTGTGAAGCCCAGTGGCAGTTACCTGATCAGAAACCTCCTTGCTTGGTGCCAGTGTTGAGATGACATCATGACTGGTTACGGTGTGGCATCATTGCATCTAGTTTTCTGGGTCACACTGGCTATGGCATCGTGCTGACCTGGCCATGTAACTACTTTGGGCTATGTTTTGGGCTATGCCTCTTCTCCAGGTGTACATTGACTAGGGATGCTTCAGGTGGCTTGCGTCCAGAAGATGCACCCAAACTACATAGGAGTGCCGACTGGAAAGTGCATCAAAAGCTCACTATTTTCAAAGCGTTACTGCTTGTTGAACAAAGGCTGGTGCCTTGCTGTAGCCTAGGCAGTGTGGACATATGGCCAACTTAGCCTGCAAAGTGGCTTTGAGAAGATAGTCTCAATAGCACCAATGGAGAGTTTAGAGAGGATCGCTGAGTTCATTTTATACCTATTTCCTGAAATTTCTTCTCAGCTTTATTCTTCTTGGTCATATATTCTTAAAATGAAACTCTTCTTTACGGGAAAAAAAAAAAAAAAAAAATCTGGCTCTGTAGTTTCCAGGCAGCATGGATTATAAAATGAAATAACCCAACTGTATATTTAGAAGCATGCAAGTAAATGTCTCGTAGCTAAACTGAATATAAAGGTACAGCTAATTGGAAGTAGTATGTTAACACAGAGAATAATGGTGTACTTATTTCCCATTTCACAAGGTAGAAAATAGACTTCAGTTAAATGAAATTGCAATGAAAATCATAATGATTTTGTTGTATTTCTGAGGAAGAAAGTAAACCTTGGCAATTTCTCAGGTGATTTTGGAACTTTCTTCTATTGTGGGTGTTCTTTCAACTTTAAAACATTTTCCTCAGAATTTTTTGATGCCTGTAAAAATAGTACTAATGTAGGAGACTAGCAATATTAGATAAACAATTGCCAATTAAATCAATCTCACTGTTAAAACACAATATGAGAATGTACACTGCAAAGCAGCATGAAAAAAATGCGTAGAAAAATGGTAATGCATGATTTTCAGAATAATGCGCTTTGTGGTTTTTACATCCCTGTTTAGTGGTTTGTCATAGTCCTTACCAAACAGTCATGTAAGGAACCAGCTTTGCAAAGGACCTTCCTTGCAACACTCTCCTTGGGATACCTAGTTTGTGACAGCAAAAATGGGAATGCCATGGAAAGGAGAACGAGGAATGAGAGTAGATGGATGGTTTTCCGTGTGTGTGCATGTGTAGGTAGGGAGAGCCCTGGACCATTTCATGAATGTCAGACCAGGATCCTGCTGGGAGATGCTGGTGGTCCTGCAGGATAACTCAGCCCCGGGTTGTCTTCCTTCTTCAAGTGCTCTGTCTGTGAGAAGCCTGAAAAAGGCGGCATATGTTGGAAAAGCAGGGTGTGTGGTACCAAGTGCCTGCTTTTTTTTACCCTGATAGGAGAGGAGGAATTGTGGCCTGTCACAGGCTGCAAGCCTGCTTTCCTCTGTAGTGTCAGCAAGTGGGAATTTTGCTCCTTCCAGGGCAACATGGTAGGTTGAGACCTCTGAACACACTGCAACAACTCAGCCAGGTGGGAAGCCTGAAACCATACTGAGGGACAAAACTTAGCTGCTAGAAGAAGCATTAGAAACTGGCAGTGAAATTTGTCATGAACAGGTCCAGTGAGGAACCCGCTATGTTGTGCCCATCTCTGAGGAGATGCAAAATCCACGGCTGAATACTAAGCAAAAAGGGGGAAAAAAGAAGGAAGAAGAAAAAACCAAGCAGCATTGTTTGGAGGAAAGCACGTATTTTTCACTCTCATGTAGAATACAGGAAGTTGATTTCAAAAGTTTTGTTTTTGTCATTACCTTTTTGATACGAGTAGTTCATGCTGCTACAGGAGAATCACAATTAAAACTGATGACGGTGTGAGGGTAGCGTCCATGGTAGGAGGCAGTGCATTTCCCTCTGTCTGTGTTGGCTTGCAGAGCCTCGCTCCTCACTGAGGGAGGTGGGCTGCCACACTGCTCTGAGCAGGAGGCGGGTGATTTTGATGCTGAAGGTCATGCCCAGCTCCTCTTTCATGTGCCACAGGTCTGTGACTAGCTGATGAGTGCAGCTGCCCGTTATGTATATGCAACGGGAGATAAGAGGGCTGTTTTTCTGTGGCTCTACAAAAGCTGTGGACAAGAGGACCCAATGACAGAGGAGTGATAGCTCTGATAAGCCAGACCTCTACGCAGTGTCTAATGTTAGTGTTTATCTGAGCAGTGGGTAACTGGAAGCGTTGTCAAATGGCAGATAAAACCCTAAAAACGTGCACTGTGACCATCCTTTTATCATTCGTCGCAAGTAACCGTGGGGCTAGGGATCCAAGAAGTCGGTTTTTGTTTTGCCGTTGTTCAGTTCAAGAGTGAAATCAGGAATAACTTTAAGTGAGAGTTAAATGGACTCCAAGCCTGTAGATGAAACTAAATACAGGGACGGAGACTCTGACCTTGTCTATCCACAAAAATAGCAGTGATTTAGAGATCAGTTTATGAACTTATTACTTGCATCTATTTAATTTAATTCAGTAACTGATGTGTGCAGCATTCCCTTCCGAGCACACCTGGGTAGAGGAAGATGTTACCATGCCAGTTCAGGCACTCATGCAGCAGCAGGAAATCATGAATAGAATAGCTGTTGTTTTCTTCCTTCACTTCCTCTGGATGAACATCTGAAGTAAGGCAGAGGGGCATCTTTCCACACTGTCATTCTCTGTATTTCTTTTCTTCAGCCTGTTTCCATTGTACTTTAATTTTGTGCAGAAGTGATGGCTTGCCCATGACACCTGACTGATGGTTGTTCTCTCATTTGGCCCTTGTCATGGCAGAAGCAGGCATACTGTGATTGCTTTACTCACCACGTTAGGCTATCAACCAGCGTTTGTTGATCACTTAGGCGCTTGCAGATTTGAAGTTGTCATTCTTTCCATTTGCCACAGTTCTCTTTTCTGTTTTCTTTTTTTTTTTTTTTTTTTTTTTTAAAGCTTCTGGCACAGGACACAGCCCTCGCTATACTTTAAGTAATCCTCTCTGCACCCTTCCCCAAATTCATCATGGCTATTATTCAAGAAAGCAAAGAAGGGTTCAACGAACAACACTGAAACAGGAAGAATTAAGTCCTGTCAGTTTATATTTCATGGATGGCATTTTTTTAAATTCCTAATTAAATACCACAACCTTTTCTCATTTCAATTGTTGGCAATAGTTTTGCTGTAGCCCAGTGTAAATTTACTGTTCTGAGGCAAGAGAGGAGCCCTGTTGGTGGGAGAATTGTGCGGGTGGTCTAACACATGGAGCTTCCAGCTCGCCTTCCTGTTATTCAGATGCCAGAGTCTGTGATCAGTTGTATACAGCAAGTTGCCTATATTTGTGTTTCACATTTTGGTGGCACTTGCAAGATACCTACTGCTATGTATGAGTCTTGTATTTTGCCACTAGTATGAGATTGCTGCTGAGCTGATTCATCCTTGTGGAGAGTGAAGTCATATATGTAAAAAGTAAATTATTTGGCATGTGCTTGACTTACTACCCTGACTTTTTAGGATGTTGTGAGTCAAATTCAGAGTGTTTGTCCTCATCTTCAGTGATCTGGATTGGCTGTAGTTCAAGCTGCAAAGGAAGGCTGTGGTCAGCAGCCTTCTGGACAGTGGAGCTTTTTCTACAAGCGTACCAGTCTGTATAGAAAATGGAAATAACTTTAGCTTTCAAGATTTTTCTGCATTTCAATGGAAACTTACAATTCTGAACAAATCCTGCGTGCAAAGGTGGCTGGGTTAAAATCAAAGAGTGACTCCTAGGCAAACAAGAACAAGGGGAAGTTTGACAGAAAGTGGTCCAAATTCATGCAAGCATTTGGACGAGTTAGCACAATTTTTTTTTTATAAACTTGAGGAGATCTTCTTGGCCTCGTTAAGGTATCTTTCAAGGTTGTTAGTTCCTGCAACAGAGAGGTTTCCGTAGTCATCCTGAGACCTTTCAAGCATGGGATGTTTGGCTGAGCAATATTAATTGAGGAGTGAGGAGTTTTTGGAGTCTGTTATTAATAGATGAGTGATCCAGGAGAATTTAATATTTTATGAGGTTTGGGGGGAAAAAAAAGATATAAAAGAGGTACAGGAGGGGAAAATATTCCTCAGGTGAATCATTCTGTTTTACATCAATGGTTCTCATTCCACCTCCCAAAATGTGAGTTAAATATTCAGAACAAGTAATTGTGAAGTAATGGACAAAACCTGACATCCACCTGCTGCATCCTTTCTACCTCTTAAATGAACAGTAAATGATGCAGCTGCTTTGCCTCACTGGGTGTATTTAGCTACAGAAATGGGGAGATGGCAATAGAGAGCTGTGATGAGGCTGTGGTAGGTTTCTGTTTTTAACAAAGGCTGCCAAATGTCAATGTGTAATTTATGATCATTTCAATAAAGACTGCTTTTAGATTGAATACAGAGGGGAAACAGGCATGTTGTGAGTGGCAGATTTATGCCCAAAGTCCTCTACTCTTAAGAATATAAGTGAAATTCGAGAACAAGTAATTTTTAAACCATATTTTACTCTGTCCACTGTAAGTTAGGAGTAAGTCGGTGCATATCAGACTGATAAAGGAGAAGTCAGATGCTGTTATCTGATTTTACTGAATGAACCTAGTCTATAGCGTCTCTCTTGGTTCTTCTCCTAGAGACAATATAGTGCTCTCTTTTTCTCATCTGCATGGAGATGCTGTTGCATTTTTTTTTTTTCCTTGATGGCAATTTTGTTGGCCAGTTGACAGCTTAAGAAAATTTCTTCTCTAAGCAAATTACCTGCAGTTTGCCAAGGGCAGGACTGAGGTTTGTGTGGGAAATCATCTTAGTTGTTGTTCATTGCTGATTTTGTTTGGTGTCAGAGGTCTTTGCTGTGCTGGCGGTTTCAATTTCAGGACAGAGTGACAATTAGAGCATTCAAAAATTTCCTCCTCCTTTTGAGGTTCTTTGCATGTTGATGCAGCTCCCCAAACGTTTTCCAGAGGCAGCCAGCCATATAATTTGCTGGAAAAGCAGTAAGGTAACCTTCCAGGTGCTTTCTACATTGCTTGTCTTGTACTTTATCATGCATGAACACAGCTAATGTTGATGAATGATAAAACCGTGTAGCATGGAGGCAGCAGTGTTTTGGGATTCCCATATTCCCCAGTGGATATCTGCAAGTGCTGCAAAAGAAAGAAACAACATGAAGAAAATGTAGGATGTGACTGATGCGCAGTTATCCCATGTGGTGCCGAGCAGAGACAGTCTGTGGCTTCTGTGTCCAGAGGGACTGTTTATTAAGGAGAAAATGTACAAATTTTTTGTGTATCCTTCAAGTGGCTTGGATTGCACAGCTTTGCATGCTCACAGCAGCATAATTCTTCTGGGAATGTCCACCCAAGGAGAACCGATGTGGATGTGCAGAGCTCTGAGGTGTCCTGGGAGTTGTGGAGTGGCAGGACTGCAAGGCAGCAGGAGCATTTCTTTGCTCCGACATGATGCAGAGGCTGCATGCAGAAATATAATAGCAAATTATAGATCTTTGTGAGTCCCAAGCAGTCCTTTTAGGCAATAGTGGGGTGGAGGAAGAGATCTCCATAGCCATACCTGGTCTATGGATTTTCCATGTGGGCAATGAAAGGATGTGCCTTGGCATTTTTTAAATCAGCATTTTCTACTTGTGTGTTTCTCCATTCAGCCTGAATTTGCCTGAATTAAAGCATCTTTTTAACTTCCCTGGTAATGGAAAAGAGTCTACACTGGCACATACTGCATCGTAACCACCTGAGGAACATTGTGCTTGGTGAAAGACCTGTGATGTAAATGAGCATCAGACTGGTGGATTTACAGGCGAGGGATGTTTTGGAGTTGCACTTACAACTGGACTGCTGTAAAAGTTAGAGATGTTTTAAAACTAAAAAAGTGTTTTTAAAACCTGAAATCAGTTGTTTGTTTTGAGTGGGCCCATGTTTAGAGATGGAAATATTGAGTACAGTGTAAAACAGTTGGCATTACAGAAATGAAGGATCTCGCCCAACTGGCTTACAAGTGGTGGAGATGTAAGGATAAAAAGGAAACAAATTGCAAATTAACCTATTAACACTTTGTTGTACATGTGACATAGACAAATCGCTGATCTACCTGTGCTGATTCCCATTTCTCTATTATTCATGTACAAAACCTCGCACTCTCCAGAATGTGTGAAAGATGGTCAGCCTTTCAAGCCATATCACTGTGTAATCTTTGTATTAATCACAGAGCAATAACTTGAAATAACACTCAGGGTAGGTGAAAACAGCATTGGACTCTAGTCTTTCTGTTGTCATCTTCACCTCTGGAAAGAAACTAAAACTATAAGGTGTGTTGCAGTGAAGCTTACAACTTGCAGTTGAGTGAGTAGGTGTATACTTGTTTTCTCACGTTGAGATATGTTTCTTCAGCTATGAAATAAATAACTGATCATTTGAAATGAATGCATGCATATGTATTTTATAATCTGAGATATGTAGTTACAGGACAGTAAGTTCCATGCTGGTGGATAGCAGTATAACAATAATATACAGCAGGTTTTTCCAATAGCTCAGGTAACTTTATGACTAGAAAACTTGCTTCCAACAATTACAAACTGAGATTCAGAAGAAAAAAAGCCATCAGTACAGTGTGAAGTATTTTCAATGCTAAACTGTGTGCATGTGTTTTTCCTTTGGAGGCAGGGCTACAAACCATACAAGAACACACAAGCATACTTGAAGAGCTGTTGACATTTACTACTTTCTGGTAATTTCTTCTGGAAAAACAACCACCCACCCCATCAAGCCAAAACACACCCTAAGGGTGTGACAAATACACTTGTATTTGTCAAGTATGTACAATTGGACTGTTAAGTACTCAGCTCAAAGGAGTCCTCTTAGCTGCAGATGTTTTGAAAACAGTTAATAAAAGTGGCAGTTCTTGCTCTTGAGAAGAGTACTGTCCGGTTTCAGAAGGCAAATCCTGTTCCGCTTTCTCCCTTCTCACCCAGTAAATTCACTGTATCACGTGAATCTTACTCCTGTGTTTGTCTACGCTGTGGATAGAGGATGCAGCATCCATGCTGGATGCACCAAAGGAGACTGTTTTAGCCACCTCGTTAGCCTTTGCACAGGCATTGTCTCACAAATGCCAGATTCTGTATGTGCGGGTACCTGTGGGAATCATATGTATACCTAAGGGTTGACCAGCTGATGTTGCCAATGAGATGATATTCAAAGCAAGCTGTGATGAAAATAGCCCTACTAAGATAAGTTGCTTTAAATGAGTATGCGTATATGAACGAATGAATACTGATAAGCAATGCAGGTAATTAAGAAAGTGTATAAGACAGGTCTCTGCGTATATAGAATGTCTGGCACAGGATGCACGTTAGGCACCTATACATCAGGTAATTTTAGCAGAGCTTGAACTAAAGCAGACTATTTTTATTTTCTTTGAAACACTGAGCTTTATTTTTGTTAATATATCTGCCAAGGTTTTGATTAATTTTAGAAGTTCTGATCTCTAACTTGCCTAGTTTTTCAAGCTAAAGAGAACAAGCTTAATCTATGAATATTTCCCTTCTGCAACCTGGTAATACTTTCTACATCAGCTTTTATGGTATGCAATTTAATTATGGAACAGCTGCATAACATCTAAGTGTACTAAGGCGAGGTGTGTGGTACTGTGGGGTATTTTCCAAAGCATGACAGGTAGAGGTGAAAAGCGTATTTTTGCGTTCGGAAACTTGCTCCGCCGCTGTGCTTCTTGGCCAACGATGCATGAAAGGCGCTCTCGTGCCGGCCCTGCGCTTGATTTGCATGCAGGGAGAGGTGAAAAGTGGCAGCTCCTGATGGGGCAGCAAGCCTGGAGCCCTTCCAAGCACAGGCTGTTTTGCCCAAGCCAGAACCCCTGGGGAAATGGAGCTAAGGGAAGAGCAGAGCTCGCTCCCGCTCCAGACTTGCACTGGGCAAGAGAACCCGAGAGAGCCAGGGCACGAGCGGTGCCTCGGAGGTGCAAGAGCAGCAGGCAAGGACCTAGGCGAAAGGGCCCAGAGGAGCCCTGACAAGGGGCCGTGCTCAGTGCTACAGAGGACAAGAAGCAACCCCCCGGGAGCATCCCTTGGAGCGCGCCGTGGGAGTCAGAAAGCTTCCTCCCCCCGGATGCGGGGCACGAGGGCCACCTTCGTGGAGCACGAGCAGCGGGCACCTAGCCACAACGGCCCAAAGGAGCCCTGGCGAGGGGCCGTGCTCAGTGCTGCAGAGGAAGGCAAAAAACCCCCGGGGACACTTGCTAGCCCACCGTGGGGGAAAAAAAAGCCTTCCTCCCCCCAGCTGCAGGGCACGAGAGGCCATCTTCGTGGTGCACGAGCAGCAGGCAGCAACCTAGCCACAACGGACCGGAGGAGCCCTGACAAGTGGTCCTGCTCAGTGCTGCAGAGGAAGGCAAAAAACCCCCGGGGCCCAGTGCCAATCTGCCCCGGGGGAAAATTCCTTCCTGACCCCAGAGCTGGCGATCGGCTATTCCCTGAGCACGTGAGCAAGACCTGCCTCCTGGTCCCACAGGCTGGTCACGCCTCCCAGAAGATGCCCGAGCCCTGTTCTCCCTCAACCTGGAGCCATCTCAGGGGCTTCCGAGAGTGGCCAAATGCCCGCGGCCTGATGGACCTTGGGGGCAAGAATCCTTCCCGTGCCTTCGGGCCGCCAGCGGGTGCTCCAAGGCACTGGGACCCCGGCAACATCTCTGCATCCCACTTCTTACGGCTGCTGCCACTGGTTCCGCGGGGAGTGAGGACGGCGAGCTCTGCAGTGCTCCTCAAGAAGGCATTCCCTTGGTCTTGCCACAGCTATCCATCCAAAAAAGCCTGATGGCCTCAGGCACCTCCAGGGCTTGGTGGTTCTTCTCGTCTCCAGCAGCCTGGTGCAGCCGCCGGTCGTCCTCCCTCAGCCCCCGGCAAGTAATTCCAGCGGCTCCTCGCGGACTTCGTCTGGGCTGTCTCTGGGCCGCCTGCCAGGCAGACTGGCAGTGGGACAGGGGAGGCTGCCCCTTTTATACTGCCCCGGGGCATTGTGACTGCTGCGTTGCCGGGTGGTGGCACTGCGGCACGGGGGTGAGGGGGCCCCCGTGCGCAGCCCTGCCCGCCGCCCCTCAGCCCAGCATCCTTCGGAGGAAGGCCTTTGGGGCGCCGGCCCCGGGGGCTGTGTTGCGTTACCGAGTCAAGAAGTTTGGCAGAAAATAACCCCCCTTGCGTTCCAGCTTGTCCTTAGATGTCAGAGGGGCTGGGGACGGCTAGGTTTAATTTCTTTCTGAGTGATGTCGAATTTGACGCTCTAAGTGCGGTCGCGTTCAATGTGCTGAACTATCACGATGACGGATGCACTTAACAGCCTACTGCACTCTCGGCTTAGCTGCGTTCAACGCACGAGAATGACCAGACTTGGGGAGTTTGGTTGCGCTAACGAACTATCACGACTAGATGAATGAGCAGCGCAGCTTATTAAAGCAACAGTACAGGTTCTTTTGGATTGCCCGTGATAAACAGACTGTCTGCAAAGCACGTGCAGGTGGCAATACAGTCGACTACAAGCGCATTAAATGAGGAAAGAAAAGAGCTCTGAAGAATTCTAAGTTTCCCGGGGAAGCACTCGCTACAGCCAAGTGTTCGAATCTCACGCAAGAGGCGTCCCTGTGGCGGGGGGAGAGAGGCTCAGCCCGTCGAGTGATGCCAGAAGTCAGCGGTGTCCTCCTGACTTGTCTATGATGGTGTCTTCCCTAACATTTCTCCTCTCTTAAGCCCTTTTATATTTTCTGATTTTTTCGGTGGAGCTTGAGTGACTCTAGTCATACGTACCTTTCCTTTGATTGGTATAAAGTTCTCCTGCTTTGCTTTTAAAGGTGTACGCTAGAGAAAATTCAGAGCGCGTGCTCAGTGGGGGGGTGGTGGCACCTTGGAGGTGGGTACCTTTGGGGATGGAGGTGTGTTTTGGTGTTGTAATGAGCAAAGTTCACCCAAAGGGCTTGCTGTTGCCTGTCAGTACCCCAGAAGTGGGCACGTGTGATATAAACCAGAAGCGTAGGGCATTAGCTCGACAGAACCCCCGTTCTTTTACCTCCTTGCTCCAGTGGATTCAATGCAGGGACCAACCGTTCTCGTTCCTATCGTTCCGGTTGCCTACCCCTGCGATCACAGAGCCTGGCCGCGGCGCCTCGGCTCCGCTCCGCTCTCCGTGTTACTTTTCAGAGTCAGCACACCAAGCTCCCCTGGTGTTGCTGACATCTAAAGTTGCAGGTTATGTCGCTTAGGGAACTACCGTGGAACCGATTCTTTACGTGTCCACTGCGTTGCACCCTGGAGGTTCACCTTCCTGTGAGGGGCGGCGGGGGGCGTGTGTCATACCGACAAGTCACCTCCAGCAATCATTCCACAGGCTGTGGCTGTGCCCAGGAGGCCCGGGGGTCTCTCCCTGCCCTTGGTGGCCATGCCCTGGGCCCAGCTGCTGGGTGTCCCTGACGCCTGCTCTGCCACTCGGCTCCCAAGGCCAAGCCTGGTGCTGTTCCTCTTCTCTCGGGCCATGGCAGAAACCAAGCGTGCAGCGCAGAGACCGCCCCTATTAGCCGTCCCCTCTCTGCGCCAGAGCTAAAGCCTATGCGGCCCCGCAGCCAGGAGGAGCAGGGACTTGATGTGGCTGGACACAACCCCTTTTCCTGGGGAGAAAGGGGGGGTGATTTTGGCAGCTGCAGCCTGGAGGCAAGCCAAAGTGTAGCCAGAGCCCTAGGCTGGGATGGTGGGTGCCAACAGCCCGCCACGGAAGTAAGCCAGGCTTTGAGAAACAAGTGCGCGGCGGTGAGCCTGGTGTGGTGGAAGGAAAGGTTGGTGGTATTCAGACCTGGACCATTTGGATCCGTGACCAAAGCCCAGCCAGGCAAACGGCAGCTCTTCCAAACTGTCAAAATAGCCCATTGCTGCTGTCGCCGTCACATCCCCTTGTCCCACTGAAACCAAGCTGCGCAGCCTCTCTATTAAACGCACCCATTGGCCGTGTTTATATGGGATGCAAAACGCGCTTCAGCCACGGGGTAAAAGCTTCAGAGCTCCTTTGTGACTTGAAGCTTTCCGAGAGTTCTTTGCCTACCTCGGTTTGTGGGAAGATGTTCGGATCTTGCCTCAAGCCCTGGCAAGTCTCCTTTTCCTTTAGGATTTAGTATTTTGAGTACTGAGAGATTGAGAGGGGTACTCTCCTTGCCATTTTGTGCGTTGGTGCCAAAATTGATCTGTACCTTCAGACTATGTAAATAAGGGCATTTATGCCACAGACATTCCTTTGGTTGTGGTGATGCCAGAGGTGAAAGACGGGGGTTTGGTTCCCTCTGCAGGAACTCTGCAGAGATGCAGAGAGCACGCATGGTTTCCTCACCATTCCTTACCAGCGCACCAAGGGACATTTGCTACGGCACTGTCAGGGGAGGTTTGGACTTGACGTGAGGAGACATTTCTTTGCCAAGAGGGTGGTCACACCCTGAAACAGGCTTCCTGGAGAGGTGGTGGATGCCCCATGCCTGTCAGTGTTGAAGAGGCATTTGGACAATGCCCTTAATACCATGCTTGAACTTTTGGTCAGCCATGAAGCGGTCAGGCAGGAAGAGTAGTAGGGACTTGTAGGTCCCTTCCAGCTGAACTATGCTACTCATTCAGAATGTGAACAGAGAAAAAGAAACAGTTTCTCCCGCTTTGTTGGAATTTGACAGAAGGTAATTTAAAGGTGCCTTGTCCAAAGTTGCACGGCAGTTTAGCAATTGCATTTCAAAATGGTGTTTTGGCAGTTGAAGAAATTACACTGCCAATAGAGCTGTTCAGGAAAAAAAAGGAGGACTTTTACGGTGGATGTGTGAAGGGCTCTACAAAAACATCTTTAAAGAGTCTATGGATGTTTCCCATGGAAAGCACTGATTTTGTTTGAAAGCTAAGGCTCTTTCAGCTTGGGCATCTTCTAGTTTTACAGCAAAACCTTATTATTTCTCAGAGGAAACAGGGACTTGTACAAATTGAGTTGAATCCTCAGCTTCCTATTTAAAAATGTCTTTAAGGGAAATGTACCATCAGGCCACAACTGTGCAATGGCATTAGTCCCGAAGTTAATCCCAATGGCATTAGTCCCTAAATTAATCCCAGATGCATACCAGTTCACAAGGAAGCCATCTACTTGGTTGTCTGATTTATGAAATCTCACCTGGCATGTAAGGCTCACATTGAAGCCCATCCTACCATCACCTTTAACACACTTGTTTTACCCATGCTTTTAGGCTTCATAAAATGAGCTTCCGTAAGTGTTAGCAACTCCAAGTCAGCACCAATTCTTTTGATAAAAATAACCTGCTACGATTGTCTGAGCAATCATAGTTAAATTATACCACCACTTCCATACAGTTCTGTAACAATATTCATCTAGTGGTTCTGATACAACAGAGCTTCTTTATCTAATAGTTAATGTTAACACACTTCGATAAGTAAGAAACTCATAGATCGATATACTTTTCCAGGGGAAAATATTTTAAAGACTGTACATTAGTATAAATAAAAAGGCAAAACCCCTCAAAGTCTGGAGGAAGATGCAAAAGTGCTTCTTTACAAGAGGGTTTTCGTCCACTCTTACTTAAGTCAACTCAAGGGAAGATCTGAATAAAGCCATGGTGCCTTCTCCCACCCTACTCTGACCGTTCACCGAGATCCAGTGCTTAGCGCTGTTCCCAAACAGTTTCCACTGAGACTGGATGAACCGTCAGATGCTACCATTATTTACAAAGTTAAGCTCCCAGTCTCTCCTGCCATTTCCACATCCACTTCTTCCCTTTCTGATAAGGCATGAATCATCATCAGAAATCACTCTCCAGTCCATTAACAAACTAAACATTGCACAGACTCATAGAAGTACGCGGGTGACTATTGTTACATCTGCCTCCATATTAGAGGGATCAGCACTGCAAAAATACCTGCAGTTAGCAAATATTCATGTTGCATTTATGAGCATTTTCATTGCCTACAAAAACAGGCATTGTAGCAGTCAAGATGGAATACGCCTTTCTCGCGTACCTTTTCTTTTTTGAACGTGGTGAATTCAATCTGCTGATCAATAGCCCACTGAGTTCAATAGACACCTTGGATTTTTATCCTTCGGCTCAAGAGCTAGACGCAACCTTCTGTCGTTGGTGTTAGCACAATTAATGCAGATAATCTGCTATCTTCTACCTCATAATCTAGGCTACGTACTGTCTAACGATCCGTGTGAGAGTACAACCGGATCCAATGTTACACACAACATCAGCACTGTGAAAAGCTGTGACATTCCCATGAAAAGCGAGACATTTTGAACACCTTTTAATAGCTTGCAGGAATACCAAGGGGAAGCACTGTTTAAATAATACCAAAACCAATATGGATTTTCCCCCTAAATTTCTAAACCTACTGTGACAAGCGATGGCCTATCAAAGTGCATATCTGCACCCCCTGCGCTGTACCACGCGGGACCTGTTCACATTCCCTGGTCTGGGAGATGGGGCAGAGTGGACCCTCAGGCAGCTTGCAGGTGGCACACAACCGGGAGGAGAGGCTCACGCGCCGGAGGGTCCTGCTGTCAATGAGGGGCATCTCGACAGGCTGGAGAAAGGGGCTGACAGGAACCTCGTGTAGTTCAACAAGGGGAAGAGCAGAGTCCTGGAGACCTGGGGACGAACAAGCCCTTGCACCAGTAACTGCTGGGGGACACCCAGCTGGAAAGCAGCTGTGCAGACACCTGGGGTCATGGTGGACGCCAAGTTGACCGATTTAGAGCCAGAAAAGTGCCCTTGGGGCGAAGGCGGCTAACTGCATCCTGGGCATCCCTGCAGCAGGGAAAGCATTGGCAACAGGCGGAGGTAGGTGGTCCTTCCCCTCTGCTGTGTCCATCCAGCCCTGGGCTCCCCAGTGCCAGGCAGAGCCGGCCATACTGGAGAGAACTCTCGCCCCAGTGCCCCTCCCACTTTCCGTTGGGCTCGGAATGTTGGTCAGTTGGAGCCCACAGCCACCAGAGACAGCAGCACGGAGCTGTGCTGGCACGGGGGAGCGCTGGGAGGAGGCAGGATCTGGCCGAGCAGCACCGAGCCGGCACCGGCACCTCGCTTCCCATCCCCGCTGTCGCCGACTGGCCCGTGTCCTCGGTCCACAGCGAGGGTCCTCCTCTCCCGGGCAGGATGGGCCAGGCCAACTGCTGCTGCGGCTCCAGGTGGGCTCTCCCTGTGCCTCGGGGACACGCGGGCACGGCCGGGACCCACAGCGGCGGCCTTTCTCATGCCCGCCACTCTCTGCTCTGCAGGGAGGCTCTCACCGACGCCGAGCCGGTGCTGAGCGTGGACGTGCAGCTGACCCGGGGCCGCAAGAGGAGCGAGAGACGCCTTCTCCTCCTCCAGGAGGAAGTGGTGATTGCCAAGTTGCAGTAAGACCCTCAGAGCCCAGCTGCCTTTCCCCCATCCCTGGCCCTGGCACCAGGGCAGGGACACCCCGGCACCAGCCCCCGGCCCCGGGACCTTGGTGCTGGATGCACCCATCGATGTCCGTCCCAAGGGCAGGTGGGGGACGGGGCTCTGCCCGGGGGGACCCCCAGGAGGCCACCTCCAGCTCACCGGTGGCCTGCCTCTCCTCTCTGCAGACGTGGCACCACCCTGCGCCCACAGCTCCGCCTGGCCCTGGACCAGCTGTGGGTGCTGAGCGGCGGAAAGGAGGCAGCGGGGGAGGAAAAAGAGGAGGAGGAAGGCAGCGCTGAGGAAAGGACCTCCATCATCCTCATCTGGCCCACCGGCTCCTGCGTTGCCGCTTTCGGGTGAGTCATGGTGCCACGTCCCGTGGCCGGGCAGGAGAGGTTCCCAACCATGCCCACGCCATCCTGTGAACGGCCTCTGCCCTGCGTGCAGGGAGCGGGAAGCACGCCGGCAGGGAGGGATGGGGGCATTGCCAGGTCCTGCATCCCCTGGTGCCCTTCGGGTCCCCAGAAGAGAAGGGCAAAAGCAGCTGCTCTGGCAGGACACGGGGAGCCAGGGCTTGGGCAGCGTCTCTGTCCTGCCCCGCGGGGCTTCGTCCTGCCCCTGTGTCCTTCCCCACAGGGCAGGGCTGCGCAGGCGCCCGCCTCTGCCCACGGGCTGGGGGGCAGCGGGGCCTGACGCTGGTTCTCCTCTCTTTCTGCAGCTCCCAGGCACTGAAGGAGCTGTGGGTGGGCACACTGCTGGGGTAAGCTGGGGGGGATGCTCCAAGCGCAGCCAGACGGGGGGAACACGGCTCCCCAGCTGGGGAGAGGTGCCCTCGCGGCTGCGGGCAGCTCTCGGGCAGAGCTGCGTCACAGGAGAGAAGGGGCAGCTTGGGACTCAGCCAGCTCTCTCCCTGTCCCTTCCCGGTGCACAGGACACCAGGAGGAGCAAAGAGAGCCCGCGTGACCCGTCTCCCCTCCCTCAGACCCCTGGAGAAGGAGCTGAGCCGCCGCCACGCTGTGAGTGTCTCTCCGGTCTGGGCTCTGTCCCCGAGCCCTGGTCCTCCAGCCGAGTGGCAAAGGCATCGCTGCTCACCTTCCTCCGCTCCTTCTCTCTTGCCCAGGGGAGGACGTTCAGCGCCAGGAGCCTGGAGAGGCTGGTGGAGGGCCAGGCAGAGGTGAGAATGGCTGCCTTTCACCCGCCTCTGGCTGTGCCAGCGTCTGCAGCCAGCGGGGTGAGCTTGTGCGGCAGGGATGGAGGGAAGAGTGGTGCCACGGTGCCACTCGGGGAGTGTAGAGGGTTGGGGAGGCACCGGGAATGCCGGCACATCCTCGCTGGCGGCACTGGAGGGAAGCCTGCCGTGTGGGGCAGAGAGCCCGGGAGGGCAGAGGGTCCCAGCTCTGCCGCGCTCAGGCTGCTGGTGCTGGGCGGCAGCTCGCCGGTGGCCCTTTCTGCTGCGGGGCTGCTCTCTAAGCGCAGCCTGCTTCTTGCAGGATCATCCCAAGCAAGGGCCACCGACAGCCCCATCTATCAAAGCGGGGGGACTTTGCCGCTCACCAGGTGAGTTCTGGAAAGAAACGCATTGTCCTGCAAACGGTTGAGCTGTGCTCACTTGTCCCTTGAGTGTCACCACGCAGGTGCGGCACCCCAAGGGAGGACGTCACCTGGACGAGCAAGGACCCCCGCTGGGCAGCAGCCGCTGGACGTGGTTCTGTGGGGATCCAGAGCCTCTCCTGCTGCCCACAGCTTGGAGGAGGGCAGGGCGAGGGCTGGGACAGGTTGTCCCGGTGGCACGCCGGCTCTCAGGAGCCTCCGAGCTGGAGCCGCTGAGCTGGAGCTGTGGTTCCAGCTGCTGGCTCCCTGCCCATCCTGCCGCACCGCTCAGCACCGTGCTGCAGGCAGGGCAGGCTGCGGGAGTGCTGGCCCGGCTGTCTCCGTTGACGCGCTCTTGCTCCGTTTTCCTTTTCAGAAGGAGGGAACAGCAGCAGCAGCAGGAGGAGGATGGGGCTGCCCTGGCCCTTTGCTCTGCGGAGGACCCCGGCCGCTGCCCAGGCGCCAGGGCAGGCGGGCTCCGGCTGCGGCAGGGCGCTCTTTGGACAGCCCCTGGCAGCCCTCTGCGGGGAGGACGGCTCCCTGCCCCAGCCCATCCAGGTAAGCCAGCCTGGGCACGGGGTCCCCAGCCCTCCCTCCAGCTGCTCCAGAGGGGAGGTGGGTGTCCCCAGGAGCTCCGGGGATGGGGGATTGGGCCCTTCACCCCCAGAAGACGCTTCTGGTGCCAGCCCCTTTGGGGGGGACAAGGAGCAGGGTCTGGGGCAGTGCTTTGGTCACTGCTGTTGGAAGGCAGCTTCTCAGCCAAGCAACTGTCCTCCTGCCCCTCCTGCAGGAGATGCTGGCTGCCCTGCACAAGGAAGGACCGTCGACGGAAGGGGTATTCCGAAGAGCTGCCAGCGGGACAGAGTTTCGTGAGCTGCGGGAGGCCCTGGACCACGGTGCGCATGTCGACCTGGGCAGCCAGCCTGCGCTGCTGCTGGCCGTCATCTTGAAGGTGAGCGCTTCTGACCTGCAGCTGGAAGAGCTCCTGCCTGGCCTGGAGTGTTCAGAGGCTCACCTGGAGCCCCTGGCATTGCAGGACTTCCTCCGAAGCATCCCCGCCAAGCTCCTGGTGACAGACCTCTACGAGGACTGGATGGCAGCGATGCAGAAGAGCAGCAAGGAGGAGAAGGTTGAAGAGCTGAAAGCGTAAGCGTGGGCAGCAGCCTGCCTGTTGAGGAGGGACTGGTAGAGGCCTGGGACTTGCCTGAAAAGGGGCGGTCTCCTTAAAAAGCTGGGTCTTCTGACAGCTTGCTTTTGCTGGGGTGGGCTTAGATTGCGGGGGAAAGGGCATGGACAGGGAGCCTGCCCTTGCCTGGGCTCGGGTGAAATGAGGAGCTGGGAAGCAACGCCGTGCTTCCTTCCTGAAGCGCAGGAGCACTGACCGCTGGCTCAGAGCACCTGGAAAGCTGCGCAACCCACCTGCGTTGGGCAAGCTTCGGGGACGGCTGTGGGCAACATCGGCTCCGTTAACGTTGAGTTCCTGTTCCCTCAGGGTGGCCGAGAAGTTGCCTGGAGCCAATCTCCTCCTCCTCAAGCGGCTGCTGGCCCTCCTCCAGCACATTGGCCACAACGCCTCCAGCAGCAGAATGACCGCCAGCAACCTGGCCATCTGCCTTGGGCCAAATCTGCTGAGCCCACCTAACGAGGACCTGCTCCCCCTCGAGGCCATGCTGGCCGTGACCGAGAAGGTGCGCTGGACTGAGCGGCCGGCTGCAGCCTTGCCGGCCCATGCGAGCTTGGCTGCTCAGAGGTCCCTGGCTGCCTCCTCTCTTGAGCAAATGCTGGTGGGGTGGCTGCCTGCGAGAGCAGCCCCACAACCACAGCCACCTGTGCAGAGGCAAGGGTCGGGAGCAGGAAAGGCTGCGTGATACATTTTCAGGCACCTGGGTTGAGACCGAGGGTTTGATGTGTGCAGGTGAACGTGCTGGTGGCGTTTCTCATTGAAAACTGCGGTGACATCTTTGTGGAGGAGATGGCTGGCCGCTCCTGTCCATCAGCCGGGGAGTTGCCAGCACCCATGGATGGAGCCACAGGTACGAGGAGGAACTGAGGGCTGTCACAGCCTGGGGCTTGGGGTACCAGAAACCTCAACGTTGAGAAGACAGCTGGTGTAGGGCTTTGGGTGGGTTTTGCTTTAGGTGTGCTTTACGTCCAAGGAGTCCCGCTGCATTTGTTTTTCTAAATAATGATAGTAATAATGGTACTAATGTCTTTTGTATAATTAGCAACTGTTGTCACCTCCCTAGTGTCTCATTTTGCAGGTTTTCTATGAATTCCCTGACCAGCCTCAGGCCCCAGCTGCGACCTCTGTGGGACTCTGCATTGAACCTGCTCTGTTGTGAAAACTGAGTGTTTTTTCTTACTGTTTCCTGTTCTGATTATTGGTCCCTGGGAAAGGCTGCTGCTGGTCTTTCTTGTGAGCGCTTAGTAGATATTCTGGTCTCCTTTATCAAATGGACAAGTAGTCCAAAGCAATTGTCCCCATCCCCCTGGCATGTGTTATTCACAGCCAGGAATTCTGAAAGAGCTGTATTTGCAGTTCTTCAGTTTCAAGATATCATATGCAAGTCCAGCATTGTTTCTAAGTCGTTTATCTTGTTCTCAGGAAGTGAGGTGCAATGCAAAAATGTCCTTTAAAGTTGGTTAAAGAAAGTCCAGTCACCAAATATTCACCAGATTTTATAATACCTCTGTTACAGGTAAAGAAGTAAACAAGGGCAGTGATGAGCTTGTAAGTTGCGTGTGTGGTTTTGTTTTGTGTGTTGGGTTTTTTTTTTTGAAAAGTGATATTCCAAGTAGTCTGGAGAAGCAGAATATATATCTAGGCAATGCTATAGTTGTCCTGTTTCAGGGTGTCAGGCAGGCAGTGTAAGGTGGGAGTGAATTCTCACCTAGAACCATCCAAGTTGAGGGAAACCTTCCTGTCAATTCCAGTGGACTTTGAATGAAGTCCTGCCTGAGGACGCGAGAGCCGTGCTGGCTTCAGTTAAATGTGTTTTTGGCAAGTCTGAGCTGAGCTGTCAAATGGTTTCTTCACTGTGAGAGTCTGTATGAGGTCAATATTGCCGAATAATTAAGTAGTTTCCTAAGTGCTGTACGTGTCGAAAACAACAAAGTTAAGCTTCTTTGGGAAGTTGTTGTTTAGTGAGATCTCAGGGTGGGTTTGTTTTCAATACAGGTAAGTGTCTGAAGATGGAGTGAATTAGTGAAGGTGTCCTGTCCAAATTCCCCCAGAGAAAATCCCGCTCTCTCTGCTAGCATTACGTTCCTAGGCCCTCCTCAAAAACTGGAGCAAATAGGATGTCCTGGGAAGCAGTAGTTCTTGTTTAAAACTGTTGAGCATAATTCTCTGGATGGCCTCTCAGTGCTTACCTTCTGTTTGAATAAGGCAGCTAATCTTTTATTCCTGAGTCATTTTTTGTTTTTTTTTGTTGTATAAGCCTGGACAATGTTGCGAAATACGGATGTATATTAAGTCTGACTTTTGTTCTAAAATAGAAAAGTCAAAATCAAATTTTATCAATACCAAGTTTGCAATGTTTTGAAGGTCAAGAGAAGAAAAGAAGTGTCAGAAAGTGCTGCAGTGGAAGAAACGGTGAAGAGGAGAAGAGTGGAAGTCAGAGCGGAGGCCTCATGCCCACAGTCGGGTATGGGCAGGTCAGTTGACTACAGAATAGTCTTCCGGGGCACATATCAATGTTTTTGATGTCTCTTGCACCTTCCTCATATTTCATTCCTGTGTAGCCCTTTGGCCCATTTGTCTTCTTCCTTCTCTTCCATAGGTGACAGAATCTAAGCAGCATTGCCCACGTTTGGAGAAAAGTTCTCCTGTGCTTTCAGGTTCCCATGCCATTAACTAGAGCTCTTCCCGTCTAACTCCTTTGTGTTAACGTTACCTGCAGAATCACAGCGGGATGAGAACTGGGCAGCTCGACAAAGCGGTGCACTGGCTTGCACAGCTGAGGCAGGGATGACAAGGGAGGAACTGGGAACAGTTTTCTAGCTGCCTCCCAGCCTGTTCCTCTGAGTCGGCTGATGACTGCTGCCTCTCGGCTTGAGGCAGAGATCTCTGTCTGTGGCTTTCACAGAAGCATTGAGGTTTTGGGGACCTTTGATATCATCGAGTCCAACGCCTCCTGCTCAAGCAGGGTCACCCAGAGCAGGTTGCCCAGGACGTGTCCCCTCAGGTTTTGAGTGGGCTCCAAGGGTGGAGACACCACAACTTCTGTGGGCAACCGGTTGCAGTGCTTGACCACAGTTGCAGTCAGAAAGTTTTTTCTTGTGTTCAGCTTTAATTTCATGTTTTGCGGTTTGTGCCCTTTGCCTCTTGTCCTGCCAGAAGGCGCTGCTGAGGAGAGCCCGGCTCCCTCTTCTTCATTCCCTCCCATCAGGTGTACATTGGTAAGAGCCCCCTGAGCCTTCTCCAGGCTGAACGGTCCCAGCTCTCCCAGCCTTTCCACATATGAAGAGTGTTCCAGTCCCTTCATCATCTTTGTGGCCCTTTGCTGGGCTCACCCTAGTGAGTCCCAGTCTTGTCCTGGGGAGTCCGGTCTGGACGGAACACACAGGCTGGCCTCAGCAGCCCTGAGCAGAGGGGAAATGCCCCCCCCAGGCCTTGCTTTCTCATTCAGTGCTGTCTGTAGGTACATGCAGAAATTTGCATGTCTGAGCAGCCTCTCAGGCTGTTGTTGCTGGAAGCAGAGCCCGGGCCTAGGACGGCAGGCTCTTATGGTGGCCTTCATCCCCTCTTGGCCAGGTTCTGCGAGCCCTCCCCTGGGAAGGGACGATCTGTCTCTTCTCCTCCTTTCCTACCATGGTTGTCTTTAGCCCTCCTTCCCTGTTCCCTCTCTCTCTATCCCCAAGAGTTTCCAGTGTTTCCCTCCCCTCTGGTGTCTTCTTTAGCCACGATTGCTCGAACGGCAGGCAGAGGATGTGCCGAGGGTGTGTGGTATGGTGTCCCCTCACATCTCATTTCTCCGCTGTGTAGTTCGAGGTGTCACTTGTTCAGCTGCTGCTGCTCATTAAATACAAATCTCCATTGGCAGGAGCAGTTACAGGGTCGTGGATCTTGGACCAAGATCCTCAAAACCCCCTAGCTGTGCGAGGTTTCCGTGCCGCCCGTGCACTGCCTTTGTGTCCTGACGCTCTGTTTCTCCAGGAATGTCGGTATTTGCATGGGGAGTTTCAAGGACCTGCCTGTGGACGCGACGGCCCCTACACGCCTGACGTGTTCTTCTGGTGCTGCATCCTCTTCTTCGCCACCTTTGCCCTGTCAAGCTTCTTGAAGAAGTTTAAAACCAGCCGCTACTTTCCAACCAGAGTAGGTAGAAGATGGTGGCCAGCGTCCATCTCCATACTCGTTTCCCAAAATGGCTTTCCTGGAGTACTAAGCAGTATTTGCCACCCCTTGGTCAAGCTGGGAAACGTTGGCCTTGCAGGCCAAGCTCTCCAAGAGCTTGGATGTCCCGCACTCATTTCCATGAGTGCAAGATCATCGTAGCATTTCCCACCTGCCTCGCGACCTGCCCCAGACTGATGGTTTTTGGGTTTAATTTTTTTTTTCCCCTCAGGTAGTAGGAAGTCAGGTTTCCCAAAGTTTTGGGGTTTGGGGTTGTGGGTTTTTTTTTTTTCCCTACCTTCTGTGCATTATGCGCTCGAGCGGAAAGTAGATTCAAATGAGCAGCTTCCTTTTGAGGAATGAAGGATGCCTCAGTGCCTTGTTGCCACTGTAGCTGTGAGTGTAGTTGTAGTGGCAGACA
>NW_026293170.1:0-20381 GCF_026419915.1 Harpia harpyja | reverse complement strand
GGGCTGCCCCCTCTGTCGTTCCTCCACTTTCCTTCTGTATTGGGTCTGGCTGAGTTGGAGTTCCTTTACCCCCTAGCAGCCCTCGTAGTGCTGTGCTCTGTACTGGTAGCTAGAAAGCTGTTGATAACACAGCAGTGTTTTGGCCATGGCTGAGCAGTGCTGGCACAGCATCAAGGCCGTCTCTCTAACATTCCCCCCCTCCCCAGTAGGCTGGGGGTGGGCAAGATCTTGGGAGGCGGCATAGCCAGGAAGAAGGCATACAGGCAGCAAGAAGAGGCATATAGGTAGCAAGTAAATCTGAGGTCCCTTCAGATGCTGGGAACCCTGCCTTCATGCAGCATTGGGCAGACCCCAGGTGGATTTTCCCTTGGCACACTGTACAGATCCTGCCTGTGGAGAAGTTCCTCCTTTTTGGTCATTCACGGTGTTATACAACTTTTCTTAGAAGAAAACAACTCTATTCATGAAGGATGTTCACACGCGGACTTCTTGCTGCGCTTCAGATAATGGCAGGGCCGCGCAGGTGGCGTAATCGCTGGTACCAAGCAGGAACTGCCTGGAGGCTCCTCTGTTACAGTCAACCAGCTCCGTTTATCCTGCGGCCAAGGGACACGTGTAGGGACACAGCCTGAAGGCCATGCTGTGCGTACAGCGCAGCACAGACCTGCACCCGCTCAGGTTAACTGTTAGGTGGATCCCTAACTGCGGGAGGTACAGTGATCTCCCAGTCAGGATCTCTGCGCCAGGCTGTTAAAGTGCAGGGTAACTCGGGAACCAGAGAAGGTCCAGATCTGGAGGGGATGGTTAACCTGTGGTTACAGGGCCTCACGTTGAACCTCCTCTAAGCTCGTCCTGTGCTTACAGGGTTCTTGAGCCTCTCGGGCATCTCCCAGACTGCCCGGTTACTGCCAGCTCCCTCGTTCCTGCGTTCCCCTCCCTGCCTGCCTGCCCGCCCCACTTTGGCCCCTGCAGCAGCACTCAGCTGAGCACCCTCCGTTGCTCCTGGGGAAAAAGCGTCCTCCTTGCTCTCCGTGGCGTTCCCCCAGCACACGGTGCTGTAGCAAGGACAAGGCAGTCAGATACAGACACAGCCTGTTGAACAGAGCGTCCTGCACGCAGTGCTTCTGATAGAGCAGCTCAGGAGCAAGGAGGTGAGCTAGGTGTGCTGCCTCTCACAAAGAGCATTTTACATCAGCGACCTTCCCCGTTGGACCCTCTGCTGCCTCTCTTTTTCCCGGTGTTGTAGGTGTTAGGTTGTGTGGTTCAAGGCTCATCTCCACAAACACAGAGGAGGACCAAGGAGCAATGGCAGGCAGGGGAACCCCAGTGACCTAGGCAGAGGCAAGGGAGCACCCTGCTGTGGCTTTTCCCAGGGCTGTCCCAGGACAGGGATGGACCACGTTGTCTGGGTATGAGGCTCACCAGACAAGTATTGACTCTCCCTTGCTCACCTCACAGGCTGACGGGGGGAATGCGCTTCTGTGGCCATGCCCTGCCTCTGAAGCCCGGCCATAGACAAAAAACTGGCTGAAACTGTGAATGTTCCCAGGCAACACGTGACTGGGTGCACGTGTGTGGCAAGGTCTGTGCGTGTGAATGTCTGAAACTGAATTCTGAGCCGTCAAGCAGAAGCCTGCTTCTTGCTACACGCAACCAGCGTGGGCTGGTTGTACATTTGGGTAACACCTGGAATAAGCAAAAGTGGCATGTCCAGAATCCTACAGTTAATAAAGAGCTAGGAGACAGAACCCTTAATTAGGAGGCTGATCAGGCATTGTACTGCTCACATAGACAACTTAGATTGGGAAAACTGGGGACGTGGGGTTCCAGAAAGAAGAGGTGGTGGCAAAAAGAAGGGTTCCCAGAAAGAAGAAGGGATCTCGAAAAGAAGAAGGGGACCCAGGAAGGAAAAGGTGAAGATCCTGGCTGGAGGAAATATCCTGGAAGTGGCGGAAGATCTTGGAGACCAGAGAGCCGCGTGGAGACAAGTGCCAGGGGATGCCCAGGGACCTTGACCAGCACCCTGCAAAACTGGTAACGGCGAGCGGCCGCGCAGCAGGAACCGAGGGGACATTCTGCCTGACCTTCCCGGACCTGCAGTAGCCTCCCTGCTGGGAAGGGGAGTTGGATCAAGCAACTGCAGGATTCAGTAGGAATGCATTTCACTAAGGTAAAGAGGACACAGCAGTGGATTGGAAATGCTGGTTGGTTTAATGGTAAAACTGGAATTATTCTGTGAACTGTGCATTCCTTTTAATATGGACTTAATTTAAAATAGCTGCTTTGAAGTTGTTCTGACTTCACCTTAATCGACACCTGCAATCTTCATCATCTTATTTTCTCCAACAGCAAAACCACCCCCTGCCCCTCCCCACCCCCTGCAAAAAAACCCCAAAACCAAGCCAGGAAAAAAAAGACTTCGAGGGCAAGCTAGGCAGCAAAGTTGTGCGAGATTGGTCAAACTGCTCAAAGTTTGCAGAGAGCTTGGAGCTTGCAATTCAGATGTACGTCGCTCAGCGTGGTGAGGGTAGTACACACCTTTCACTGGAGTCAGAGGGAAAAACAGGGAGAAGGGAGCTGCAGCGTAAAGAGTAAAGGACACAACATTCTTAGGAAAACTCTCCTTTTCCTTTCCTTTTCCTTGCTCCTTCCCTTCCAGATCTCCGTGGTTCTTGAGCAGTTTGTGCTGCCTCACCTCCAGCACAGCGTGCAGAATGAAACGACTGTCACAGAATTCATCCTCCTGGGGTTCTGCAGCACCCCAGCCCTGCAGCGCTGCCTCTTTGGCCTTTTCTCTGCCCTCTGCTCTGCCACTCTGATGGGAAACGCACTTGTCTTTCTGCTTATCTGCTTGGACTCCTGCCTCCACAGCCCCATGTACTTCTTCCTCTGCCACCTCTCCATCGTGGACATCTGCTAGGCCTCCAGCAATGTCCCTCATATGCTAAGGAGCCTCCTTGGACAAGGCAGAACCATCTCCTTTGCTGGGTGTGGGGCGCAGATCCATCTTTATTTAATCTTTGCACTTACTGAGTGCGTGCTGCTGGCCGTGATGTCTTCTGTTCGCTACGTGGCAATCTGCCGTCCCCTCCGCTATGCCCTCATCACGATCTGGAGGCTGTGCCTCACCCTTGCCACAGTTTTGTGGGCTTTGGCGTTCGTATTTGGTACACTGCAAGCCTCTCTGGCTTTACACCTGCCTTTCTGTGGCCCCTGCAAGGTTGTCCACTTCTCCTGTGAAATTCTTGCTGTCTTAAAGCTGGCCTGCACTGCCGCTACTGCCGATAAAGTCCTGATCTTTGCTGTTTGTGTGTGCTTCTTCCTCTGCCCTTTAGCCTTAACCCTGATTTCCTCCCTGGACATCCTGGCCACCGTTCTGCGCATCCGCTCTGCGCCAGGATGGCACAGAACCTTCTCCACCTGTGGCTCCCACCCGACCGTGGGGGGTGTCTGTGGGATACTTGGAAAGTAATGGGCACATAGTGAACAATCCAGACTCGATCGATAGAATTGATCAATTTGTGCGCCAAGGATGTTTTGTAGGCAGCAGGCTTCAAGGACGCTTTGCTTGTGGACACATATTTAGCTAACGGTAGTAAGAGCATTCCAGATGCCTTTAGAAGGCCGTGAACAGAATAAACCAGAAGACAAAAAAAGAAAGATGCCAATTAGAAGAACACAGGTGCGCATTCCACGATAAAGGGAACTTGGCACAAAGAACCTCAATTTGGCAGCTTATCTTGACCAATTAGACTGAGACAAGTTTCGCATGTTTTAGTTAATACAACCAATTATGCCTTATGTTTATGCGCGTGTACAGTGTTGATATAACCAATCATTAGGTGTAACTAGGCGCGTGGACAGCTCATGCTAACCAATCTCTAATTTGCTTATGCGTGAACAGTAACTAGAATGAACATATAAACCGAGCTATCTTGGCAATAAAGTGCCATCTGCTTGATCATATTGATTGTGTGCAGTGTCCGTGACTTCCACGTCAACAGGCTATTAAGCGCATCCGTCGTCGTGACAGTTCAGCATATGGAACGCGACCGTGCTTAGAGCGTCAAACTGGACATCACTCAGAAAGAAATTAAACCTAGCCGTCCCCAGCCCCTCTGACATCTAAGGATAAGCTGGAACGCAAGGGGGGGTATTTTCTGCCAAACTTCTTGACTCAGTAACGCAACACAGCCCCCGGGACCGGCGCCCCAAAGGCCTTCCTCCGAAGGATGCTGGGCCGAGGGGCGGCGGGCAGGGCTGCGCACGGGGGCCCCCTCACCCCCGTGTTGCAGTTCCACCACCCGGCAACGCAGCAGTCACAATGCCCTGGGGCAGTATAAAAGGGGCAGCCTCCCCTGTCCCACTGCCAGTCCGCCTGGCAGGCGGCCCAGAGACAGCCCAGACGAAGTCCGTGAGGAGCCGCTGGAATTACTTGCCGGGGGCTGAGGGAGGACGACCGGAGGCTGCACCAGGCTGCTGGAGACGAGAAGAACCACCAAGCCCTGGAGGTGCCCGAGGCCATCAGGCTTTTTTGGATGGATAGCTGTGGCAAGACCAAGGGAATGCCTTCTTGAGGAGCACTGCAGAGCTCGCCGTCCTCACTCCCCGCGGAACCAGTGGCAGCAGCCGTAAGAAGTGGGATGCAGAGATGTTGCCGGGGGTCCCAGTGCTTTGGAGCACCCGCTGGCGGCCCGAAGGCGTGGGAAGGATTCTTGCCCGCAAGGTCCATCAGGCCACGGGCATTTGGCCACTCTTGGAAGCCCCTGAGATGGCTCCAGGTTGAGGGAGAACAGGGCTCGGGCATCTTCCGGGAAGCATGACCAGCCTGTGGGACCAGGAGGCAGGTCTTGCTCACATGCTCAGGGAATAGCCGATCGCCAGCTCTGGGGTCAGGAAGGAATTTTCCCCCGGGGCAGATTGGCACTGGGCCCCGGGGGTTTTTTGCCTTCCTCTGCAGCACTGAGCAGGACCACTTGTCAGGGCTCCTCCGGTCCGTTGCGGCTAGGTTGCTGCCTGCTGCTCGTGCACCACGAAGATGGCCTCTCGTGCCCTGCAGCTGGGGGGAGGAAGGCTTTTTTTCCCCCACGGTGGGCTAGCAAGTGTCCCCGGGGGTTTTTTGCCTTCCTCTGCAGCACTGAGCACGGCCCCTCGCCAGGGCTCCTTTGGGCCGTTGTGGCTAAGTGCCCACTGCTCGTGCTCCACGAAGGTGGCCCTCGTGCCCCGTATCCGGGGGGAGGAAGCTTTCTGACTCCCACGGCGGGCTCCAAGGGATGCTCCCGGGGGGTTGCTTCTTGTCCTCTGTAGCACTGAGCACAGCCCCTTGTCAGGGCTCCTCTGGGCCCTTTCGCCTAGGTCCTTGCCTGCTGCTCTTGCACCTCCGAGGCACCGCCTATGCCCTGGCTCCTTCGGGCTCTCTTGCTCAGTGCAAGTCTGGAGCGGGAGCGAGCTCTGCTCTTCCCTTAGCTCCATTTCCCCAGGGGTTCTGGCTTGGGCAAAACAGCCTGTGCTTGGAAGGGCTCCAGGCTTGCTGCCCCATCAGGAGCTGCCACTTTTCACCTCTCCCTGCATGCAAATCAAGCACAGGGCCGGCACGAGAGCGCCTTTCATGCATCGTTGTCCAAGAAGCACAGCGGCGGAGCAAGTAGCCGAACGCAAAAATATGCTTTTCACCTCTGCCTGTCATACTTTGGAAAATACCCCACGGTACCACACACCCCTCCTCCTCCTCCTCCTCCTCCTCCTCCTCCTTCTTCTTCTGTGGTGTGTGGTCGGTCCTGATCCTCATTCTTCACGTTCTCACTCTTCAGGATACAGGGACTGCTTGGCCTGTATTCCTGCTGCTACTTTCTGTAGCTCTGTGACTTGCCTTTGCCAGGCTGCAAAGAATGTCATCTCAAGCTCAACTGAAGAATGCATCAGCCTGCTCCTGGCTACACGGGCACACCGCGTTAATGCTTGTGAGCATCGGCTCCGAAGCAGACTCAGAAAAATAAAAGTAATACCCTGTTTCCACTTGTAACCTTTGTGTCATGTGTCCTTCAAAGTGTTCTGGGAGCTGAAAAGCCCCTGGTGTTTCAGGCAAATAACACTCTCATCGGTATTTGACTCATGGTGAGCACAGGGAACAGAGTAGAGTAGAATGGAATAGACCAGAACAGAGCAGAATAGAATAGAATAGTTCAGCTGGAAGGAACCTACAACGATCACCTAGTCCAACTACCCCACCATTTCAGGGCTGACCAAAAGTTCCAAGCATGGTATTAAGGGCATTGTCCAAATGCCTCTTCAACACTGACAGGCATGGGGCATCCACCACCTCTCCAGGAAGCCTGTTTCAGGGTGTGACCACCCTCTTGGGAAAGAAATGTCTCCTCACGTCAAGTCCAAACCTCCCCTGACAGTGCAGCAGCAAATGTCCCTTGGTGCGCTGGTAAGGGAATGGTGAGGAAACCATGCGTGCTCTCTGCATCTCTGCAGAGTTCCTGCAGAGGGAACCAAACCCCTGTCTTTCACCTCTGGCATCACCACAACCAAAGGAATGTCTGTGGCATAAATGCCCTTATTTACATAGTCTGAAGGTACAGATCAATTTTGGCACCAACGCACAAAATGGCAAGGAGAGTACCCCTCTCAGTCTCTCAGTACTCAAAATACTAAATCCTAAAGGAAAAGGAGACTTGCCAGGGTTTGAGGTAAGATCCGAACATCTTCCCACAAACCGAGGTAGGCAAAGAACTCTCGGAAAGCTTCAAGTCACAAAGGAGCTCTGAAGCTTTTACCCCGTGGCTGAAGCGCGTTTTGTATCCCGTATAAACACGGCCAACGGGTGCGTTTAATAGAGAGGCTGCGCAGCTTGGTTTCAGTGGGACAAGGGGATATGACGGCGACAGCAGCAATGGGCTATTTTGACAGTTTGGAAGAGCTGCCGTTTGCCTGGCTGGGCTTTGGTCACGGATCCAAATGGTCCAGGTCTGAATACTACCAACCTTTCCTTCCACCACACCAGGCTCACCGCCACGCACTTGTTTCTCAAAGCCTGGCTTACTTCTGTGGCGGGCTGTTGGCACCCACCATCCCAGCCTAGGGCTCTGGCTACACTTTGGCTTGCCTCCAGGCTGCAGCTGCCAAAATCACCCCCCCTTTCTCCCCAGGAAAAGGGGTTGTGTCCAGCCACATCAAGTCCCCGCTCCTCCTGGCTGCGGGGCCGCATAGGCTTTAGCTCTGGCGCAGAGAGGGGACGGCTAATAGGGGCGGTCTCTGCGCTGCACGCTTGGTTTCTGCCATGGCCCGAGAGAAGAGGAACAGCACCAGGCTTGGCCTTGGGAGCCGAGTGGCAGAGCAGGCGTCAGGGACACCCAGCAGCTGGGCCCAGGGCATGGCCACCAAGGGCAGGGAGAGACCCCCGGGCCTCCTGGGCACAGCCACAGCCTGTGGAATGATTGCTGGAGGTGACTTGTCGGTATGACACACGCCCCCCGCCGCCCCTCACGGGAAGGTGAACCTCCAGGGTGCAACGCAGTGGACACGGAAAGGATCGGTTCCACGGTAGCTCCCTAAGCAGCATAGCCTAAGCAAATCAACTGACATAGTTTCATCTTCTCTACCTTTCAGAAAATATATTTTACCATCTCAAAGAGGAAATGAGTTGAGAAGAGCCTGCACTACTTTCAAATGTCTGCACATTGCTGTGAAACTGTGCAAAAGTATAGCACTGAATACATAGTCTTTATCGATATTATTATTATTGACATATGGTGAAGAGGCAAGCAAATTCAGCTTTCGCTTCCAGTGTTACCAGTGCGACTATAAACTCAGAGAACCCCCTGGTAGTTCTGCAGTATCTTCTTCTCCTTTAGTCCCAACGATGCAAACCCAGTTTTGTCTTCAGGAAGAAGTTCATGAAGATCCAAAGTCAATTCACTCAAACAGTAATTGTCCTGAGTGATTCATTAAATAACTTGACTCAAGAAAAATTATCCAGGTCTTTATAACATAGGTAACCTAAAACTGTACCCAAGAAAAGAAGAAATAATGCAATCTGAGGAAAAAGGAAGGAGGTTATATCTTTATAATCTATCAGCTATATCAAGCTGACAGAGGCAGGCACGCCCTTGAGTTAATCTCCTCCCGAGAGTCACAGTTGCACCGGGCTAAGTATTCACAAGCACAGTCATAGCAGAACATTTTCCAATAAAGATTACTTGCTGTTGACACGGAAGTCACGGACACTGCGCACAATCAATATGATCAAGCAGATGCCACTTTATTGCCAAGATAGCTCGGTTTATATGTTCGTTCTAGTTACTGTTCACGCATAAGCAAATTAGAGATTGGTTAGCATGAGCTGTCCACGCGCCTAGTTACACCTAATGATTGCTTATATCAACACTGTACACGCGCATAAACATAAGGCATAATTGGTTGTATTAACTAAAACATGCGAAACTTGTCTCAGTCTAATTGGTCAAGATAAGCTGCCGAATTGAGGTTCTTTGTGCCAAGTTCCCTTTATCGTGGAATGCGCACCTGTGTTCTTCTAACTGGCATCTTTCTTTTTTTGTCTTCTGGTTTATTCTGTTCAAGGCCTTCTAAAGGTGTCTGGAATGCTCTTACTACCATTAGCTAAATATGTGTCCACAAGCCTGCTGCCTACAAAGGCGTCCTTGAAGCCTGCTGCCTACAAAACATCCTTGGCTCACAAATTGATCAATTCTATCGAGTCTGGATTGTTCACCATGTGCCCATTACTTTCCAAGTATCCCACAAATCCCTCTTTTTGTTTTTGAACAATCCAGACTTTAGCCATTGCATTCTGTACCATCCTTCCTAAACAACTGAGTATACAAGGGATAATTAATAACAAGACTACCAATACTAACAAAACAATTCCCAACATTTTTAACAGATCTCTTATCCATCCCATAATTCCCCAGTGGGTAAACAGCCTGTCTAACCATCCCAAACCATCACTAACCTGCAGTTTTTGAACTTGGTCCTTCATCATTTGTATAGCTTTATGGATCCATTCAGAGTGATCAGATAAATTCATACAACACATTCCATCTAAATCTTCACAACCGTGACCATGTGCTAGCAACAGAAAATCAATAGCAGCTCGATTCTGCAACATTGCATGCCGTCTTGCACCGCAAACTCAGCCCAGCAATCGGTAGGTGCCAGCTTTACATGGGCGTCCCCATGGAGGCAACGATGGCCTTGCCGTACACCAGCCCGATGCTCTTCGGAAAATCCCGGTATTTATACATTTGCAGAGGAACGTATTTCAGCACACGTGGCCAGCGGGTGCCAAAATCCGCCTTGGTTGCAACATGGGGAGCCTATGACGCATGCGCTCGCTGGCCAGGCGCGCTGCACGAGTCATAGCCATCCTGTCTACTGGTTCATGGGTTTTGTGATGCGGTTGCAATGCACCGAGAATCTTGACCTGTCATGTTGGCCAAGGTGACCTACAAGATCTATGAACACAATTAATTAAACACAGTAAAAGCAACATTATACCTAATAAAATATGCAAGAATAAAAGAAACCCCGATTTTTAACAAAGATACAAACCAACTCCTAAGTCCCCATCCTGCAGCTAAATGCTCTAAGCCAAAATGACAGCTTTCTTAATTGCGTTAAAGCTCTTGCAGCTCCTTCTTGCCTCTGCAGTTCTGTTATCTTGTTTATTAATTGCTCCACTGTCCAAGTTCCTCGTGTCCATTGTTTTTCTGGTGGTTCAAAGTCCTTTCATACTGCAGCTGTCATGTACTCCGGCCCACTCATGCTAACTGCGGCCTACTTATGCTAACTCCAAATAATCAGGCTCAAAGAAATGTCCCCCATTTTCCATGAAATCTCCCACAATTCCCCCTTTTTGTTTTTGTGCAAGCCAAGTTACATGAAATGCTTTTGCAATCATACGTTCAACTATTTTTATAATATATGGTACAATCATTACAACTGCTAATACTACAATTAGAATAATTAAGCCATGCATAAGCAAATCTTTCAACCATCTCGTAATTCTTAAACTTGTTAGTCATCTACTTAACCCTGTGTTAGTTATCGTGAGTCTTTTACTGGGAATCATATTGATATCGGGTGTCAGTAACGTAAGTTGTCCGAGGCTACATGGCCTCCCGTTAAGTTTCGATGGAATTCTCCCTCACGCTCTATCCCCACAAATTAAAAACATCTCCGTAGGTAAAGCAGCTGGAATAGAAAAAAAGCGTGATATTCTGGAATAGATATAGTTACACCAAGCTGTAGCATTTCTATATACAGGCAAAATAGCATTTACATTCTGACCCTTTCGAGTGGTGTTATAGGTGTAATTAAACATCACACAGGCATTCACGATGACTGATCCTAACAACTCTAACTCTTGAGGTTCTTGCATTACTTGAGGCAGGTGTGCATACACCCCATCCCAATTATCGACACAGGATTGTGGGTTAGTACAAAGGGAAAATTCAGGCATTGGATCTGGCCAGGTATCTAGAGGTAACCCCACCAAAGAGGTAGAAAAAGGGTTTTCAGGGGTAGTGACAGAAAGACATATAGCTTCTTGATGCATTATGTTTGCCAAAGTTACCCATACGTTCTGTTTTGGTTGTTGGATCATCCATGCTTCACTTATGTGTGTCACCCATAACAGGCCAAATGCAGTGAGGAGGAGGAAAGTGGGGGGGGAGGGGGGAAGGGGGTGCATCAAAGGATACGGTTGGCGGGTTTTCTCGCTTCACAGCAGCCTCCTGCTTCTGTAGGGTTTCCTTTAAGCATATGGTTAGGGAGGCTTGGGAACTGTCAGACAGCTGATTAATATCGGCAGTCCCAGGGAGTGGAGCAGAAGTCAAGGGCACAGGAGCAGGCGGACAAGCTCCAAAAGTCTCTCTCGCTGCATTATGTTTTTCTCTCCTCGTTTTTCCTTCGCTTGCGGTGGGAGAGAGAGCAGCAAAAGCAGCCGCAGCCGCTTTACGATCTGCTTTCATTAATTCCCATAAAGTTGTAAGACCTTTAACTTTAGACCCGTCACTAATTTCATGCCATAGGGAGGTTCCGATAGCTTCCCAGGTACTAAGCTCAAAAGCTGTACCCACACTAATTAAAAGGTTTCTGTTCAACGTTTTAAAAGCTAACTCTTGACTGAGTTGTAGAACTTCTATGGCAAATTGTGCCTGCCATCCTGAACTGGCATAAGGACCTGCCCCCAACAACATTTGAGCTTGCACTCCAAACAAAGGATCCCCGTTCTGTCGTGGGATAGCGGCTGCATTTTCACAGGTTGCTTGCCAGTTTTGATAAAATTGAATCTGCTGGGATGGAAGCAGTAACATTTGCACAATCATTTTAGCATCATATGGTGTCAATAAATGTGCAGACAATACATGTTGAATAACAGATTGACTGTATGGTGATTTTAACCCATATTGAGTGACTGCTGCCTTAGCTTCCTTTAAAACTTTCCAGTCTAACGTTTCCCAAACAGAACCCCCATGCGCCCCTGCCACAACTGGAAACGCAGATGGAATAATTTCACCTTCAATTAAAGCATCTCTGATTACCCCCTTCCATCTTTTTGCCGGATCTCCCACCCCACCCCCTGTTAATAAGGTCGCCGGAGGTGGCTGTGGCAAAGGAGCCACGGCACCGATCTCACCCGATATGTCCTGGGAAACACAAGGATTCATTGGAGGTGGTTGCGGGAACGACGAAAATCCTGCGTTGAAGGGTGGTGGAGGTGCAGGAAAAGTTGAAGATGCCGGCTCGGACTTCACCGATGGCTCCAGGCGGGCTTCGAGAGCCTCCAGCCTTTGTAACAGTTCCTTTAGTTGTGGATCCCCCGAACCTATTGCCCGTTCCTCCTTTCCCTCGAGCGGGGATGGGGGAGTGGATGGTGGCAGTGGTGGATACAGGGATGAGGCAACTGGTTTAGGTGATGAAGGACGAGAATTAGAGACTAAGTTGTTTTCCGTCTCTTCTGCTGGTGGCGGTGGAAATTCTGCCAGGCTGTCGGCTTTTTCCAAGGGCTGATCTCTGGGCTCTGGATCTGCTACCGCAGATTTCCTGACTGCACTAGCCCCTGCGCCGGATACACGGGTTGGAACAACGGCTGGAATTTGTGGTGGCACAAAGGTGAAGCTCGCCGGGGATGGCATCCCTTGTGGCCCTTCGGGCTGCAGTGCGGCAAAAGCGGAAGCTGCTGCCGAACGTTCAGCTTTCATATCTTTTAAAGTTTCTATAATTAACTTCCACACGGTGGAATATCTGCTCGCCTCTTTTGAACCCGAACTTATGTTATGCCATAATTCTTGCCCTATCTTTTCCCAAGTAGGAATGGCAAAAGCATCTCCAAAAGTAGGGAGTAAGCTTTTTTCTCTCGCCCATAGTAGCAGGGCTTTCAGGGTAGACGAGTCATAACTTAATCCTCTCGTAGAGAGCATATGTTGGAGGAGCTTAACCACTACTGCCTCTTCCTTGGACATAGTGGACCCCATCTCCTCCCCGGCCGCTCGCCTGATCAGGACGAGATTCCCACGACGGTACCGTTTTTTTTTTTTTTTTTTTCCCGAGTGCCGGGGCAGCACTCGCCTACAGCCGGCTTCCGCACCCTCTCTCCGTCGGTTCCTGTCATAGAATTCAACACCGATCCGAGGGTCCCTGTTCGGGCGCCACTTGTTGACGCGGAAGTCACGGACACTGCACACAATCAATATGATCAAGCAGCTGCCACTTTATTGCCAAGATAGCTCGGTTTATATGTTCATTCTAGTTACTGTTCACGCATAAGCAAATTAGAGATTGGTTAGCATGAGCTGTCCACGCGCCTAGTTACACCTAATGATTGCTTATATCAACACTGTACACGCGCATAAACATAAGGCATAATTGGTTGTATTAACTAAAACATGCGAAACTTGTCTCAGTCTAATTGGTCAAGATAAGCTGCCGAATTGAGGTTCTTTGTGCCAAGTTCCCTTTATCGTGGAATGCGCACCTCTGTTCTTCTAATTGGCATCTTTCTTTTTTTGTCTTCTGGTTTATTCTGTTCAAGGCCTTCTAAAGGCGTCTGGAATGCTCTTACTACCGTTAGCTAAATAAGTGTCCACAAGCAAAGCGTCCTTGAAGCCTGCTGCCTACAAAACATCCTTGGCTCACAAATTGATCAATTCTATCGAGTCTGGATTGTTCACTATGTGCCCATTACTTTCCAAGTATCCCACAGACACCCCCCACGGTCGGGTGGGAGCCACAGGTGGAGAAGGTTCTGTGCCATCCTGGCGCAGAGCGGATGCGCAGAACGGTGGCCAGGATGTCCAGGGAGGAAATCAGGGTTAAGGCTAAAGGGCAGAGGAAGAAGCACACACAAACAGCAAAGATCAGGACTTTATCGGCACTAGCGGCAGTGCAGGCCAGCTTTAAGACAGCAAGAATTTCACAGGAGAAGTGGACAACCTCGCAGGGGCCACAGAAAGGCAGGTGTAAAGCCAGAGAGGCTTGCAGTGTACCAAATACGAACGCCAAAGCCCACAAAACTGTGGCAAGGGTGAGGCACAGCCTCCAGATCGTGATGAGGGCATAGCGGAGGGGACGGCAGATTGCCACGTAGCGAACAGAAGACATCACGGCCAGCAGCACGCACTCTGTAAGTGCAAAGATTAAATAAAGATGGATCTGCGCCCCACACCCAGCAAAGGAGATGGTTCTGCCTTGTCCAAGGAGGCTCCTTAGCATATGGGGGATATTGCTGGAGGCCTAGCAGATGTCCACGATGGAGAGGTGGCAGAGGAAGAAGTACATGGGGCTGTGGAGGCAGTAGTCCAGGCAGATAAGCAGAAAGACAAGTGCGTTTCCCATCAGAGTGGCAGAGCAGAGGGCAGAGAAAAGGCCAAAGAGGCAGCGCTGCAGGGCTGGGGTGCTGCAGAACCCCAGGAGGATGAATTCTGTGACAGTCGTTTCATTCTGCACGCTGTGCTGGAGGTGAGGCAGCACAAACTGCCACCGCGGAGATCTGGAAGGGAAGGAGCAAGGAAAAGGAAAGAAAAAGGAGAGTTTTCCTAAGAATGCTGTGTCCTTTACTCTTTACGCTGCAGCTCCCTTCTCCCTGTTTTTCCCTCTGACTCCAGTGAAAGGTGCGTACTACCCTCACCATGCCGAGCGACGTTGTGTTGGGTCTGGCTGAGATGGAGTTAATACTCCCCATAGCAGCCCTCATAGCACTGTGCTCTGCATCAGTAGCTAGAAAGGTGTTGATAACACACCAGTGTTTTGGCTACTGCTGAGCAGTGCTGGCACAGCATCAAGGCTGTCTCTCCAACATTTTTGCCCCCCCCTCAACGGCAGGCTGGGGCAGGGCGAGATCTCGGGAGGGGACATAACCAGGACAGCTGACCTAAACTAACCAAACAGATATTCCATACCATATGACGTCAGCTCAGATATAAAAGCTAAGTAAAGGGAGACGGAAGGGGGGCATCTTTTGTCTTCAGGAGCAACCACTACGCGTACTGAAGCCCTGCTTCCCAGGAAGTGGCTAGACATCGCCTGCTGATGGGAAGTAGAGAATAATATCATTTGTTTTTCTTTGCTTTCGCGCGCGACCTTGGCTTTCAGTTTATTAAACTGTCCTTATCTTGACCCACGAGCCTTTGGTTATATTTTCTTCCCCCTGTCCAGTTAAGAAGGGGGAGGGATAGAGCGGCTTTGGTGGGCACCTGGCATCCAGCCAGGGTCAACCCACTACAGTCCTTTTTGGCGCCCAACGTGGGGCAAGACAACGGCAGTTTTGCATTAAACGTGCCATAGCTAGTTATTAAGTGGCAAGCTCCTGTGCAGGTCACGGAGCTTGTTGCCTGCTTGCTTATCTCTACCTTGCTGAGTTTGGGAACGTGGTAACGCAAATAATGGCTGTGTGCTTTGCCCTGGCGCTGATGGCTTTGTTGTGCTGCGGGAGCTATCTTGTGGGGAGAATGAAGGAACTCGGGAACATGCTAATACAAATAATATCTATGTGCTTTGTCCTGGCACTGATGGCTTTGCTGTGTTGTGGGAGCTATCTTGTGGAGGAGATGAGGGAACACATCTCCCTCTCCCTACCGGGCATTGATGTGAATGGTTTTATTATGCAGGCTCCTGAGGTCCTTGTTCACCCTTATGTGAGTTGTTCAGTACTAATAATTAATACTGGTGGTATATTATGGGTATTGTGGAATCTGGTCTCGTCCTGGTATAAGAGAAGACAAGTTTTGGGTGAGGCAATACTGAAATGTGCCCTCAAGCGACCGGTCCCTGGGTGGCAGGGTATATGGAAGGATTTGGGCAGATTCCTAGGACGGTTATCACCTCCCATAATCTGGGACTTTACACCTGAACAGGCAAGTAACCCTGGCAAACTGACGCGCCACCTGATAGAAGGGTGCCTTGCCTATCCCAATGAAAACCAGCAGCTTCTCGCACTGTACTGGGGCCTGGCCTATGCCTACCGAGCCATAGTTCAACACTCTCAGAGGACCACGGTTGAGGCAGGGACCCAGACTGCATCTGAGGACACCATGCTCGAGGCAGGGACCCAAACAACAACAACAACAACTACAGTAATTGCCCCAATAGTGAAAAAGAAACAGTGGACGAGGAGATCAACAGGTCCATACCATCGATTAGTGAGGGAAGAAGAAGAAGAAGAGGAAAGGCTTAATCTAGAAGCTGGTCCTTCGATAAAGAAATTGGAGGAAGGAGTGAGGGAACTTAGACCGGAAGCGGAAACTACCCGGTCCCTGACGTCCTCAGAACTTCGGGACTTGCGGAAAGACTACAGCCGCCAGCCAGGTGAGCGGATTGCTGCCTGGCTGCTCCGATGCTGGGATAACGGGGCCGACAGTCAGCAACTGGAAGGCAAGGAAGCCCAACAGCTGGGATCCCTCGCTAGAAACCGGGGAATTGAAAGAGGAATTGGAAAAGAGGCAGCAATTTGCAGTCTCTGGAGCCGGCTCCTCTCAAGTGTGAGGGCAAGATATCCATTCAAGGAAGATCTTGTGAATTCCTCAGAAAAGTGGACTACCGCAGATGAAGGCATCCAGTACCTGAGAGAGTTAGCAGTGGTGGAAGTCATCTACAGTGATCTAGATGATGAGGAAGTCTCAAAAGATCCAGAGGATGTCCTGTGCACACGGGCCATGTGGAGAAAGGTGATTCAAGGTGCCCCAGCGTCATATTCTAACAGCTTGGCAGCAATGTATTGCCCAGATATGGAAACACCAACTGTGGAGAAAGTGTCGTCTTGGCTCCAAAACTTTGAAGAAAATCTCTGTGTCTCCTCATCCCTACAGGACAGTGCCTTGGCTCTTAGGGACGCTCCAAGAAATCAGTCCTCTCCTGCCCCGGTCAGAGGGAAAGGGAGCCCAAGGCGTATGCCACGTGGTACACTCTGGTTCTTCCTGCGTGACCAAGGGGAGGACATGAGGAAGTGGGACGGTGAACCCACCTTTAAGCTGGAAGCCCGCGTACGTGAACAGAGAGGGAAGACAGCTGTTAAGAAGGGGTCACCCAAGAAGAAGGCTGTCAGTGAAGAAGGCAAGTGTCGTTGCTGTAGAGGCCCAAGAAAGCAATCAGCGATCCTCCAGGCATAGAAGAACTGAAACGACCTCCCTTGACTCTGGTGAGGGGACTTCTGGTCTGGCACCGCAAGGGTCAGACAGTGAATACTCTGATGAGGAACAGCAATAGAGGGTCCCTGCCTTCGGCCAGGAGGAGGAAAGGGATGACCGGATATACTGGACTGTGTGGATTCGATGGCCTGGCACATCAGACCCACAGAAGTATAAGGCTTTGGTAGACACTGGTGCACAGTGTACGCTGGTACCATCAGTGTATAGGGGCACAGAACCCATCTGGATCTCTGGAGTGACAGGGGGATGCCAGGAATTGACTGTATTGGAGGCTGAAGTGAGCTTGACAGGGGACAAGTGGGAAAAGCACCCCATTGTGACTGGCCCAGAGGCTCCTTGTATCCTTGGCATAGACTACCTCAAGAGAGGGTACTTCAAGGACCCAAAGGGGTACCGATGGGCTTTTGGTGTAGCCACTGTAAACGCAGAGAAGATCAAACAGCTATCTACCCTGCCTGGCCTCTCGGAAGATCCCTTCATTGTGGGACTGTTGCAAGTTGAAGAACAGCAGGTGCCAATCGCTACCAGGACGGTGCACCGCCGGCAATATCGGACAAACAGAGACTCCCTGGCTCCCATCCATGAGCTGATCCATCAACTAGAGAGACAAGGAGTCATCAGCAAGACTCATTCACCTTTTAATAGTCCTATATGGCCAGTGCGAAAGTCTGATGGAGGGTGGAGGTTAACAGTAGATTATCGCGGCCTGAATGAAGTGACACCGCCACTGAGTGCTGCTGTACCAGACATGTTAGAGCTCCAGTATGAACTGCCATCAAAGGCAGCCACGTGGTATGCTACAATTGATATTGCCAATGTGTTTTTCTCCATTCCTTTGGCAGCAGAGTGCAGGCCACAGTTTGCTTTCACATGGAGAGGTGTCCAATACACCTGGAATCGACTGCCCCAGGGGTGGAAGCACAGCCCTACCATTTGTCACGGACTAATCCAAACAGCACTGGAACAAGGCGATGCCCCTGAACATTTACGATACATAGATGACATCATCGTGTGGGGCAACGAGGCAGAAGAAGTGTTTGAGAAGGGAAAAAGAATAATTCAGATTCTTCTGAAAGCTGGTTTTGCCATAAAGAAAAGCAAGGTCAAGGGACCTGCACAGGAGATTCAGTTCTTGGGAATAAAATGGCAGGATGGACGCCGTCATGTCCCTATGGATGTGGTTAACAAGATAGCAACTATGTCTCCACCAGCTAACAAGAAAGAAACACAAGCTTTCCTAGGCCTTGTGGGGTTCTGGAGAATGCATATTCCAGGTTATAGTCAGCTTGTGAGCCCTCTCTATCGAGTAACGCGGAAAAAGAACTATTTTGAATGGGGCCCTGAACAACAACAAGCCTTTGAGCATATCAGACAGGAAATAGCTCGTGCGGTAGCTCTTGGGCCTGTCCGGACAGGACCAGATGTACAAAATGTGCTCTACACTGCAGCTGGGGAGCATGGTCTCACCTGGAGCCTCTGGCAGAAAACACCAGGAGAAACCCAAGGTCGACCATTAGGGTTTTGGAGCCGGGGGTACCGAGGATCAGAAGCCCACTACACCCCGACTGAAAAAGAGATACTAGCAGCATATGAGGGGGTTCGAGCCGCTTCAGAAGTTGTTGGTAAGAAGCATATCTTCTCTTGGCACCACGATTGCCCGTGCTACACTGGATGTTCAAAGGAAACATCCCCTCTACACATCATGCAACCAGTGCTACATGGAGTAAGTGGATAGCATTGATCACGCAACGGGCTCGACTGGGGAAATCTAACCGCCCAGGAATTCTGGAAGAGATCATGGACTGGCCAGAAGGCAGAGATTTTGGAGCATCGCCTGAGGAGGTGGCTCGTGCCCAAGAGGCACCACCATATAATGAGTTTTCAGAAGATGAAAGGTGTTATGCTTTGTTTACTGATGGATCCTGTCGTGTGGTAGGGAACCATCGGAAGTGGAAAGCTGCTGTGTGGAGTCCCACACGACAAGTCGTTGAGGCCACTGAAGGAGAAGGTGAGTCAAGTCAGTTTGCAGAAGTGAAAGCCATCCAACTAGCCCTAGACATTGCTGAACGAGAAAAGTGGCCAGTACTCTACCTCTATACTGACTCCTGGATGGTGGCTAATGCCCTGTGGGGGTGGCTACAGCAGTGGAAGAAGACCAATTGGCAACGCAGGGGTAAACCCATCTGGGCAGCAGCATTGTGGCAGGACATTGCTGCCCGTGTAGAACACATGACTTTAAAGGTACGTCAGGTAGACGCTCACATGCCCAAAAGCCGTGCCACTGAAGAATATCGAAATAATGAACAGGTAGACAAGGCTGCCAAAATAGAAGTAGCTCAGGTGGACCTGGACTGGGAGCGTAAGGGTGAGCTATTTGTAGCTCGCTGGGCCCATGAGACATCGGGACATCTAGGGAGAGATGCAACATATAGGTGGGCTCGTGATCGAGGGGTGGACCTGACCATGGAGGCCATCACACAGGTCACTCATGAATGTGAAACATGTGCTGCAATCAAACGAGCCACCAGAGTAAAGTCTCCCTGGAACAGAGGGCGGTGGCTGGGCTTTCGATATGGCGAGGCCTGGCAAATTGACTACATTGGACCACTGCCACGAACACGCCAAGGCAAGCGCTACATACTCACGATGGTGGAAGCAACTACTGGTTGGCTAGAAACATATCCTGTAAACCATGCCACTGCCCGAAACACCGTCTTAGGCCTCGAAAGGCAAATTTTATGGCGACATGGTACCCCGGAAAGAATTGAATCAGACAATGGGACTCATTTCCGAAATAACCTCATAAGCTCCTGGGCAAAGAAACACGGCATCGAGTGGGTGTACCACATACCCTATCACCCACAAGCATCTGGAAAAATTGAGAGATATAATGGACTGTTGAAGACTATGTTGAGAGCGCTAGGCAATGGGACATGGAAGCATTGGGATACAAATTTAGCAGAAGCCACTTGGCTAGTTTACACCAGAGGGTCTGCTAACCGTCCTGGTCCTGCCCAAACAATACCCCTACATACTGTGGGAGGAGATAAGGTCCCCGTAGTGCACATGGGGAAGTGGCTGGGGAAGGCAGTGTGGATTTCTCCTCCCATGGGAAAAGGCAAACCCATTCGTGGGATTGTCTTTGCTCAGGGACCTGGGTGTACTTGGTGGGTAATGCGGAAGGATGGGGAGACCCAGTGTGTGCCTCAAGGACATTTAACCTTGAGGGAAAAATAATCTGTGATGTGAGTTGTATGTTGTAGGAAGTAATGTAGCAGGAATGACCTGAACTGCAGAGGAGTGAACTTCGTAAGGAACCAGACAAGTGCATCGGTGACCCAAACCAAGCCGGTGTTGGTGCCCAACGATCGAACATACTGCTTCTCCCGTCCTGACCACTCATCTTGATGGATGGGGCCCAAGTCATAACCTGTGTGTGAACATCTGGAGGAGTGGAAGAAGCCCATGGAATATCTATCTGTTAAAGGACAGGGGATAGTAATTAATAAGAATGTATAAATCTGTATGTTGGGTATAAAAGTGGTTTAAGTATGTAGTTTCAGTTGTAAGTGTTGGTAAGAAGGGATTTCAGTAATGAGAATTAAATACAACAGCATGGTTAGAAGATATCTGTATTAAATTATGTGGGACCTGAGCATGATGCAAATGGTATGGAATAAGGGGTGGAGATTGTATTGGGTCTGGCTGAGA